>NC_092046.1:49933599-50141903 GCF_003086295.3 Arachis hypogaea | reverse complement strand
TATAAAGTGATAATGGTGTTTTCGAATATTATATAATAAATAGGGATAGAGTACTTATGTAAATCATTGGTAGGAATTTCAGATAAGCGAATGGAGATGCTTTTCGTTCCTCTGAACCTCTGCTTTCCTGCTATCTTCATCCAATCAGTCTTACTCCTTTCCATGGCTGGCTGTATGCAAGGGCATCACCGTTGTCAGTGGCTACATCCCCTCCTCTCAGTGAATAATATGCTCACGCACCCTGTCACGGCACGGCTATTCATCTGTCGGTTCTCGATCATGCTGGAATAGGATTCACCCTCCTTTTGCGTCTGTCACTAACGCCCAACAATCCGAGTTTGAAGCTCGTCACAGTCATTCAATCATTGAATCCTACTCAGAATACCACAACAAGGTTTAGACCTTCCAGATTCTCTTGTATGCCACCATCATTCTAGCTTACGCCACGAAGATTCTGTTAGGAGATCTAAGAGATATTCATTCTAGCTTATTCATGTAGAACAGAAGTGTTTGTCAGGCACGCGTTCATAGGGGAGATGGTGATGAGCGTCACACATAATCATCACCTTCATCACGTTCTTGGGTGCGAATGGATATCTTAGAAGCGAAATAAGAAGAATTGAATAGAAAAAGTAGTACTTTGCATTAATCTTTGAGGAACAGCAGAGCTCCACACCTTAATCTATGGAGTGTAGAAACTCTACCGTTGAAAATACATAAGTGAAAGGTCCAGGCATGGCCGTGTGGCCAGCCCCTATGGTCTAAGAACAATGGTCAAAGATGGTCAAAAGACGTCTAAACAATAGTAAGAGGTCCTATTTATAATAAACTAGTCACTAGGGTTTACATGAGTAAGTAATTGATGTACAAATCCACTTCCGGGCCCACTTGGTGTGTGTTTGGGCTGAGCTTAAGTGTAGCACGTGCAGAGGCCATTTGTGGAGTTGACGCCAGTTTCTGTGCCATTTGGGCGTTCAACTCTGGTTTTGGATCCTTTTCTGGCGCTGGACGCCAGATTTGGGCAGAAGGCTGGCGTTGAACGCCGTTTACGTCATCTATTCGTGGCCAAAGTATGGACTATTATATATTGCTGGAAAGCCCTGGATGTTACTTTCCAACGCAATTGGAAGCCGCCATTTCGAGTTCTGTAGCTCCAGAAATCCACTTTGAGTGCAGGGAGGTCAAAATCCAACAGCATCAGTAGTCCTTTTTCAACCTCTGAATCTGATTTCTGCTCAAGTCCCTCAATTCAGTCAGAAAATACCTGAAATCACAGAAAAACACAAACTCATAGTAAAGTCCAGAAATGTGAATTTAACATAAAAACTAATGAAAACATCCCTAAAAGTAACTAGATTCTACTAAAAACATACTAAAAACAATGCCAAAAAGCGTATAAATTATCCGCTCATCAGCAAGTAACAAACTTAAAATTTTTGAATCAATCACATTAATTGTTAGCATTAATTTCAAAAATATGAAATGGAAATAAGAAAAAGATTTGAAAATCAAAATTTATAATTTCGAAAATATGAAAGAAAAAATGAAAAAGATTTGATTTTTGAAAAAGATTTGAAAAGATAGGATTTTTAAATTGAAATTTGACTTGACTCATAAGAAACAACTGAATTTTAAAAAGTTTTGAAAAAGTCAACCCAAATTTTAAAAAATTTATGAGAGAAAAAGGGAAAGATATTTTTTTGATTTTTAAATTTTAATGATGAGAGAGAAAAACATAAAAAGACTCAATGCATGAAAATTTTGGATCAAAACAAATGATGCATGCAAGAACACTATGAATGTCAAGATGAACACCAAGAACTTATTTTTGAAAATTTTTAAGAAAAGGAAAACATGCAAGACACCAAACTTTTAATGTTGAGACACTAACAAATCGAAAATGCATATGGAAAACAAGAAAAGACACAAAACAAGAAATTTTAAAGATCAAACAAGAAGACTTACCAAGAACAACTTGAAGATCATGAAGAATGCAATGCATGAATTTTCGAAAAATGCGAGAAAGAGATAAACATGCAATTGACACCAAACTTAAAAACCGACACAAGACATAAACAAGAAGCATCAAATTATTTTTGATTTTATGATTTTATTAATTTTTTTGGTTTTTTCGAAAATTAATTGGAAAAAGAAAATTAAGGATTTCAAAATTTTTAATGAGAATTCCAGGAATCATTCAATGTTAGTCTAAAGCTCCAGTCTAGGAATTAGACATGGCTCACTAGCCAGCCAAGCTTTCAGTGAAAGCTCCAGTCCAAAACACTAGACATGGCCAATGGCCATCCAAGCTTTAGCAGATACCAATCAGACATACAACAACTGATACTTCATTAAACTTGCTTCTGTGCTGATGAGTGGAAGCCTCAGTCCAAAAGAGTTTGACATGGCTTTACAACCAGCCAGGCTTCAACACGTTTCATGAAACTCTAGAATTCCTCTTAAAAATTCTGAAGAACATAAATTAAATTTTTTGGAAAATATATTTTTTTGTATTTTTCGATAATAAGAATTAAAAAGCTTAAAAATAAAATAAAATTACCTAATCTGAGCAACAAGATGAGCCGTCAGTTGTCCAAACTCGAACAATCCCCGGCAACAGCGCCAAAAACTTGGTGCACAAGATTGTGATCCTTAACAACGGCACCAAAAACTTGGTGCTTGGAACGTAATTCACACACTTTGTCACAACTTCGCACAACTAACCAGCAAGTGCACTGGGTCGTCCAAGTAATAAACCTTACGTGAGTAAGGGTTGATCCCACGGAGATTGTCGGCTTGAAGCAAGCTATGGTCACCTTGTAAATCTCAGTCAGGCGGATTCAAATGGTTATGGTGAATTGATAATAGAAATATAAGTAAAATATATGATAGAGGTACTTATGTAATTCATTGGTGAGAATTTCAGATAAGCGTATGGAGTTGCTTTGTTCCTTCTGATTCTCTGCTTTGCTATTGTCTTCATCCAATCCTTCATACTCCTTTCCATGGCAAGCGTTATGTAGGGCATCAGCGTCGTCAATGGCTACATCCCATCCTCTCAGTGAAAATGGTCCAAAATGCGCTGTCACAGCACGGCTATTCATCTGTCGGTTCTCGATGATACTGGAATAGGATTCAGTAATCCTTTTGCGTCTATCACTGTGCCCAGCACTCGCGAGTTTGAAGCTCGTCACAGCCATCCCTTCCCAGATCCTACTCGGAATACCACAGACAAGGTTTAGACTTTCCGGATCTCAAGAATGGCCGCCAATAATTCTAGCCTATACCACGAAGACTCTGATCTCATGGAATGGAGGGCTCAGTTGTCAGGCGAGGCAACCATGCATCATGAACCAGGAGGCTAAGAGATACGCACTCAAGCTATCGCAAGTAGAACGGAAGTGGTTGTCAGGCATGCGTTCATAGGTGAGAATGATGATGAGTGTCACGGATCATCACCTTCCTCAAGTTGAAGAACAAGTGTATATCTTAGATAAGAAATAGGCTTGAATTGAATAAAAAAATAATAGTACTTTGCATTAATTCATGAGGAACAGCAGAGCTTCACACCTTAATATATGGTGTGTAGAAACTCTACCGTTGAAAATACATAAGTGATAATGGTCCAGGCATGGCCGAAAGGCCAGCCCCCATAAAGGTCTAAGATAGCATAAAACTGATCAAAGATGTTTAATACAATAGTAAAAGGTCCTATTTATATCAGACTAGTTACTAGGCTTTACAGAAATGAGTAAATGATGCAGAAATCCACTTCCGGGGCCCACTTGGTGTGTGCTTGGGCTGAGCATTGAGCTTTACATGTGTAGAGGCTTCTCTTGGAGTTGAACGCCAGTTTGTATCCTGTTTCTGGTGTTTAACTCCACTTTGCAACCTGTTTCTGGCATTTAACTCTAGAATAGGGCAGGAAGCTGGTATTGAATGCCAGTTTGCATCGTCTAAACTCGGGAAAAGTATCAACTATTATATATTGATGAAAGGCCCTGGATGTCTACTTTCCAGCGCAATTGAAAGCGCACCATTTGGAGTTCTGTAGCTCCAGAAAATCCACTTTGAGTGTAGGGAGGTCAGAATCCAACAACATCTGCAGTCCTTCTTCAACCTCTGAATCTGATTTTTGCTCAAGTCCCTCAATTTCAACCAGAAAATACCTAAAATCACAGAAAAATACACAAACTCATAGCAAAGTCCAGAAATGTAATTTTTATTTAAAAACTAATAAAAATATATTAAAAACTAACTAAATCATACTAAAAACTATGTAAAAATAATGCCAAAAAGCGTATAAATTATCCGCTCATCACTAGACACTAATGATCATGTAATAAAGACACAAACATAGACAAAACATAAAGCATAGAATTCAAAAAATAGGAAAATAAGAACAAAGAAATTAAAGAACGTGTCCACCTTAGTGATGGCGGCTAGTTCTTCCTCTTGAAGATCTTATAGAGTGCTTGAGCTCCTCAATGTCTCTTCCTTGCCTTTGTTACTCCTCTCTCTTGGCTCTTTGGTCCTCTCTAATTTCATGGAGGATGATGGAATGCTCTTGGTGCTCCATCCTTAGTTGCCTCATGTTGGAACTCAATTCTCCTAAGGAGGTGTTGATTTGCTCCCAATAATTATGTGGAGAAAAGTGCATCCCTTGAGGCATCTCAGGAATTTCTTGATGAGGAATTTCCTCATGGTCTTGTTGAGGTCCATGAGTGGACTCTCTTGTTTGCTCCATCCTCTTCTTAGTGATGGGCTTGTCTCCTTGAATGAGGATGTCTCCCTTTATGACAATTCCAGCTGAATTGCATATGTTACAGATGAGATGAGGGAAGGCTAACCTTGCCAAAGTAGAGGGCTTGTCTGCCACCTTGTAGAGTTTTAGGGATATGATCTCATGAACTTCTACTTCCTCTCCAATCATGATACTATGGATCATGATAGCCCGATCTATTGTAACTTCAGATCGGTTGCTAGTAGGAATGATAGAGCGTTGGATGAACTCCAACCATCCCCTAGCCACGGATTTGAGGTCAAGCCTTCTTAGTTCAACCGGCTTGCCTCTTGAGTCTCTCTTCTATTGAGCTCCTTCCACACAAATGTCCCTAAGGACTTGGTCCAATCTTTGATCAAAGTTGACCCTTCTAGTGAAAGGATGAGGATCTCCTCTCATCATTGGCAAGTTAAATGCCAACCTTACATTTTCCGGACTAAAATCCAAGTAATTCCCCTGAACCGTTGTGAGCCAATTCTTTGGGTTTGGGTTCATACTTTGGTCATGGTTCCTAGTGATCCATGCATTAGCATAGAACTCTTGAACCATTAAGATTCCGACTTGTTGGATTGGGTTGGTGAAAGTTTTCCAACCTCTTCTTTGAATCTCATGTCGGATCTCCAGATATTCACTCTTTTTGAGCTTGAAGGGGACCTCAGGGATCACCTTTTTCTTGGCCACAACTTCGTAGAAGTGGTCTTGATGGACCTTTGAGATGAATCTCTCCATCTCCTATGACTCGGAGGTGAAAGCAATTGCCTTCCCTTTTCCTCTTTCTAGAGGTTTCTTCGGCCTTATGTGCCATTGATGGTTATGGAAAAATAGAAAAGCAGAGATTTTTCCACACCAAACATAAAAGGTTTGCTCATCCTCGAGCAAAAGAAGAAAGAAAGGAGTAGAAGAAGAAGAAATAGAGGAGATGCAGGGTAGTGAAGGTTTCGGCCAAGGGTGGTAGTAGTGTGTATGATGTGTAAAATTGAAGGTAGTGAGGAGGGGGTATTTATAGAGTAGGAGAGAGGGGGAATTCGGTCATTAAGTGGTGGGTTTGGGAGGGAAACGGTTTGAATTTGAATGGTGAGGTAGGTGGGGTTTATGATGGATGGATGTGAGTGGTGAAGAGGATATGGGGAAGAGGGTAAGATTGATAGGTGAAGGGTATATGGGGAAGAGTATTATGGAAAGGTGTGAAGAGGAGAGAAGAAGAGGTGGGGTAGGTGGGATCCTGTAGGGTCCACAGATCCTGAGGTATCAAGGAATTCTGCTCCCTGCACTATTCTGGCGTTCAAACGCTCACTGTGTGCCAATTCTGGCGTTTAACGCCAACTCTGCTACCTTTCCTGGCGTTAAACGCCAGTCCTGCTACCTTTCCTGGCATTAAACGCCAGTCTGCTGCCCCTTTCTGGCATTTAACGCCAGCCAGACACCCCTTTCTAGCGTTAAACGCCCAGAGTGCTGCCTATTCTGGCGTTAAACGCCCATTCTGCTATCCTTACTGGCGTTTAAATGCCAATAAGTCTGTCCTGCTATTTTTGATGCTGTTTTTCATTTTGCTTTAATTCTGCAGTTGTTTTTATGACTTCACATGATCATCAACCTAAAAAAAACATAAAATGACAATGGAATATAAATAAATATAATTAAATAACATTGGGTTGCCTCCCAATAAGTGCTTCTTTAATGTCAATAGCTTGACAGTGAGCTCTTAGAGAGCTTCACAGAGACTCAGAGCTTAATGGTGGCCTCCCAACACCAAATTTAGAAGTTGAGAGAAGTTTGACTCTGTATTGAGAGAAGTTTTTCATGCTTCCTCTCTATGGTTACAAAAGAAGATCCTTGAGCCTTAAACACAAGGTAGTCCTCATTCAGTTGCAGGACTAACTCTCCTCTATCCACATCAATCACAGCTCTTGCTGTGGCTAGGAAGGGTCTTCCAAGGATAATGGATTCATCCTCATCCTTCCCAGTTTCCAGGATTATGAAGTCAGCAGGGATGTACAGGCCTTCAACCTTCACTAGGACATCCTCTACAACTCCATAAGCCAGTTTCCTTGATTTGTCTGCCAATTCTAATGAGAATTTAGTAGCTTGTACCTCAAAGATCCCTAATTTCTCCATTACAGAGAATGGCATGAGGTTTATTCCTGATCCCAGGTCATACAGAGCCTTCTTAAAGGTCATGGTGCCTATGGTACAAGGTATTAGGAACTTTTCAGGATCCGATTTCTTCTGAGGTAACTTTAGTTGCCCCAAAGCATTCAGTTCATTGATGAGCAATGGAGGTTCATCTTTCCAAGTCTCATTACTAAATAACTTGGCATTCAGCTTCATGATTGCTCCTATATACTGAGCAACTTGCTCTTCAAAAATATCTTCATCCTCTTCAGAGGATGAGTACTCATCAGAGCTCATGAATGGCAACAGTAAGTTCAGTGGAATCTCTATGGTCTCTAAATGAGCCTCAGATTCCTTTGGTTCCTCATTAGGGAACTCGTTGGTGGCTAGTGGACATCCATTGAGGTCTTCCTCATTGGAAATCGCTGCCTTTTCTTCCTCCCTAGGTTCAGCCATGTTGGTTGTATTTATGGCCTTGGACTCTCTCTTTGGATTCTCTTCTGTATTGCTTGGGAGAGTACTAGGAGGGATTTCAGTAACTCTTTTACTTATTTGACCAACTTGTGCCTCCAAATTTCTTATGGAGGACCTTGTTTCAGTCATCAAATTGAGAATGGTGTTAGATAGATCAGAGGCTATGGTTGCTAAGTCAGAGTGGTCTTAGAATTCTTTGTCTGTTGCTCAGAAGATGATAGAAAAGGCTTGTTATTGCCAAACCTATTTCTTCCACCATTATTATTGAAGCCTTGATTAGGCTTCTGTTGATCCTTCCATGAGAAATTAGGATGATTTCTCCATGAAGGGTTATAGGTGTTTCCATAGGATTCTCCCATGTAATTCACCTCTTCCATTGCAGGATTCTCAAGGCCATAAGCTTCTCCTTCAGGGGAGGCTTCTTTAGTACTGCCTGATGCAGCTTGCATTTCAGTCAAACTCTGAGAAATCATATTGACGTGCTGAGTCAATATTTTATTCTGAGCCAATATTGCATTCAGAGTATCAATCTCAAGAACTCCTTTCTTCTGAGTCATCCTATTATTCATAGGATTTCTTTCAGAAGTGTACATAAACTGGTTATTTGCAACCATTTAAATGAGTTCCTGGGCTTCTGCAGGCATCTTCTTCAGATGAAGAGATCCACCAGCAGAGTGATCCAATGACATCTTGGACAATTCAGACAGACCATCATAGAATATACATAGGAGGCTCCATTCTGAAAGCATGTCTGAAGGATACCTTCTGATCAATTGCTTATATATTTCCCAAGCTTCATAGAGGGATTCACCTTCCTTCTTTCTGAAGGTTTGGACTTCCACTCCGAGAGTTCAGGCTTTCTTTAGGTTGTGAGTCCAACCATGTCCTTGAAGATCGAATGAGAAAAATCATCAAGAACAACTTGAAGATCAATAAAGAACACAATGCATATATTTTTCGAAAATTAAAGAAAAATTAAAACATGAAATTAACACCAAACTTAAAATTTGACACTAGACTCAAATAAGAAACATAAAACTTTTTGGTTTTTTTTTTTGGTTTTATTAAATTTTTTTGTATATTTTTCGAAAATTATTTTGAAAAAGAAATAAAGAGATACAAATTAGACATGGCTTAACAGCCAGCCAGGTTTCAACATATCTTATGAAACTCTAGAATTCATTCTTAAAAATTCTGATGAATTTTTAGAAAACTAAACATTATTATTGATATTATTTTTTTTAATTTTTTGAAAATTAAAATAAAAAGCTTAAACATAAAATAAAATTACCTAATCTAAGAAACAAGATGAACCGTCAGTTGTCCAAACTCGAACAATCCCCAGTAACGGCACCAAAAACTTGGTATGGGAAATCGTGATTCACACTTTTCACATCTCCGCACAACTAACCAGCAAGTGCATTGGGTCGTCCAAGTAATAAACCTTACATGAGTAAGGGTCGATCCCACGGAGATTGTCGGCTTGATGCAAGCTATGGTCATCCTTGTAAATCTCAGTCAGGGAGATTCAAATGGTTATGAGGTTTTGATAATTAAAATAATAATAAAACATAAAATAAAATAAAGTTACCTACGTAATTCACTGGTGGGAATTTCAGATAAGCGTATGGAGATGATTTGTTGCTTCTGAACCTCTGCTTTCCTATTGCCTTCTTCCAACCAAGCGTTACTTCCTTCCATGGCAAGATGTAGGATCCTCTCAGTGAAAATGATCCTCTACGGTTTCTGCACGGCTAGTCAACTGTCGGATTTCACGTTTTGGATGAAAAATACCAAGGACAGCTACCGTATGGCTAATCATCTGTCGGTTCCCGCTAGCGTTGGAATAGGATCCATTGATCCTTTTGCACACTGTCACTTGCGCCCAACATTCGCAGGTTTGAAGCTCGTCACAGTCATCCCTTCCCAGATCCTACTCAGAATACCATAGACAAGGTTTAGACTTTTCGGATCTCAAGATGCTGCCAATGGTTCTAGCCTATACCACGAAGAAACTAATCTCACGGACTCGGTTCGTGTATTAGATATCCAAGAGAATATACTCCGGCTGTCGTTCAATCACTACGTTGAACGTCATGTAGACCGCTTGTGGTTGTCAGGCACGCGGATCTTGGCTAAGAGAGTAACGAAGATTGGGTGATTGTCACGGGTCACCCTTTCATTCTGACTTAACTGAATTAAGTACGAGAGTATATCTTGGAGAAGAAGTATGCGTGAATTGAATAAAAAACAGTAGTAATTGCATTAATTCATGAAGAACAGTAGAGCTCCACACCTTAATCTATGGGGTGTAGAAACTTCACCGTAGAAAATACATAAGTGAAAAAGGTCTAGGCATGGCCGAATGGCCAGCCTCCAAAACGTGAACAATGGTCTATGATTGTATGCGAATACAATAGTAAAAAGTGCTATTTATACTAAACTAGTTACTAGGGTTTACAGAAAATGAATAACTAAGTGCAGATAGTGCAGAAATCCACTTCCGGGGCCCACTTAGTGTGTGCTTGGGCTGAGCATTGAAGCTTTTTCGTGCATAGGCTGTTCTTGGAGTTAAACGCCAGCTTTGGTGCCAGTTTGGGTGTTTAACTCCAATTCTGGTGCCAGTTTGGGCGTTTTTTACGCCAGAAAGTTTTAGGCTGGCTTTGGATGCCAGTTTGGGCCATCAAATCTCGGGAAAAGCATAGACTATTATATATTGCTGGAAAGCCCAAGATGTCTACTTTTCAACGCAATTGAGATCGGGCTAATTGGGTTCTGTAGCTCTCGAAAATTTACTTCGAGTGCAGAAGGGTCAGAATCCAACAGCATCTGCAGTCCTTTTTCAGCCTCTGAATCAGATTTTTGCTCAGGTCCCTCAATTTTAGCCAGAAAATACCTGAAATCACAAAAAAAATACACAAACTCATAGTAAAGTCCAGAAATGTAATTTTTGAATAAAAACTAATAAAAATATAATAAAAAGTAATTAAAATATACTAAAAACTATGTAAAAACAATGCCAAAAAGGGTATAAATTATCCGCTCATTAGACTCATCAACGGTTTACGAGAAGGCCCCTTTAGCCACTCCATATCCAAGAAGCACCCAACATCTCTAAATGAGGTACAAGAATGGGCGAAAAAGTACATCAATATGGAGGAGAACTCCCGATTAGGAGAAGTCTCAAAGACTGGACTCTCCTACTCACCTCGGGACAAGGATAAAGAGTTCAGGAAAAAAGAAGACCACCCTACCGAGAAACCCAGGAAGTACCACAACTACACCCCCTCTTCGGGTGTCCCTCGTAGATGTTTATCGAGAGATATGCAACACTGAGAAGATCCCACCCCCTCGCCTGATTAAACACAAGAGAGGAGGAAGTCGGACAGAGTATTACGAATACCACCGAATCTACGGGCATCCTACCAACGAGTGCTACGACCTAAAGAATGTCATAGAAAAGTTAGCACGAGAAGGAAGACTAGATTGATTCTTAGCCAACAGAGCGGACGAACCAAAAAAGAGAAAAAGGGATGAAGAGGGTGAACGAGCTGAACGTCCCCCTCACACCCCTGAGAGACATATTCACATGATAAACAGAGGATTCGCAGAAGGAGGGATCTCTAAGTCATCCCGTAGAAGACACCTTAATGAGGTGTACCATGTCGGAGGAGGGGATAGGTCCGTCGACCTCCCCACTATTACCTTCACTCAAGAAGACGCCGCAGGCATCATCCCAGGGCATGATAACTCGGTGGTCGTTACCATCATACTTGCCAATGTCAATCACCACCGAAGACTGGTAGACCAAGGAAGCTCTGTGGATATCCTGTTCAAATCGGCTTTCGACAAACTCGGCCTACAAGAAAAAGAGCTCAGAGCATACCTTAATAGTCTATTCGGCCTCGGAGACACCCAATCCAACCACTTGGGTACATCCCACTGCACACAACCTTCGAAAAAGGGACACGGTCTAGAACGTTAAGTATAGACTACATCGTAGTTGACGTGAGCTCCGCATACAATGCTCTCATAGGTTAGACAATGCTAAACCAACTCGCCGCAGTGGTCTCCACTCCACACCTGTGCATGAAGTTGCCAACGCAACAAGGGATCGCCATCGTAAAGGGAAACCAAAAACTCGCGCGACGCTGTTATAACGAAAGTCTGAACCTCAAAGGTGACCCCAAAGGAAATGAAGCCAACACTATTGAACTCGGGGGAACTCGAGTTCACGAGGAACTTCGGCCCCAACTGGAAGGCGAGACCGAAGAAGTTCAGATCGGAGATACCCAAGACAAAACAACAAACATAGGGGGGAACCTAAAAAGAGACTTAAAGGAGTTGGTGACAAAGTTCTTAAGGGCAAGTTCAGACCAATTCGCCTGGAAGGCCGCCGACATGCCCGGTATTGATCCGAGACTAATGTGCCATAAATTGGTAGTATACCCTAGATCTCGGCCCAGAGAGATTGCAAGCCGTAGAGGAACAGGTACGACCTTATTAGAAGCAGGGTTCATAAGGGAGGTCAAGTACCCACTATGGCTGGCCAATGTCGTACTTCAAAAAGTAAAATGGAAAGTGGCAGATGTGCACTGATTACACCAACCTCAACAAAGCTTGCCCAAAAGATCCCTATCCACTCCCGAATATAGATACCCTATTCAACGCCTCATTAGGATACAAGTACCTTTCCTTCATGCACGCCTACTCAGGGTACAACCAAATACCGATGTATCAACCGGACCAAGAGAAAACCTCGTTCCTAACCCCAAGGGCAAACTACTACTACGTAGTTATGCCATTCGGACTCAAGAACGCAGGGGCTACATACCAGAGGTTGATGAACAAAATTTTTGCTAACCACATCGGAAAACTGATGGAGGTCTACGTCGACGACAGTTAATAAAGACACAAAAAGAAGCGCTACTACTCAACCTCGCCGAAGCATTTGACACTATAAGAAAGCACGGGATAAGGCTAAATCCCGCAAAGTGCACTTTTGCGGTAGAGGCTGGCAAATTCCTGGGCTTCATGCTCACTCAGAGAGGGATTGAAGGAAACCCAGATAAGTGTCAGGCCAAACTCAGCATGAAAAACCCAAACTATGTCAAAGAGGTACATTAGCTCAATGGAAGACTGGCAGCTTCATGCCAGGGGATCTTAGGCTAGTTTCACTAACCTTTTTCTTTATTTTTAATAGGTTTTATGCACTTTCTTGAGCTACAAGTAAGCAATTGGGTTAGAAATTCATGTATACCTAGATTCATTCAACCAAGATTAATCTGATGCAATTTCATGAGAATTATGCAATAATTATTTGTATGCTAAGAACGATGAGAATTCTCATGACTTTAGCAAGGCTTTGATGCATGTATTGGAGGATGATAGGTGAAAGAAAGCATGGAGAAAGGTTGAAGAAGGAGCCTGGAAAAGATGAAGAAGAAGAAACGTTGGTGGCAAAGTTGGACCACCAACGTTGCCTCAAACGTTGAAGGGGAGGCAGACCAATTGTCTGCATAATTGCTAATGCTCACGTTGGAGGGAGCGTTGGAATTCAACGTTACCCCCAACGTTGTGAACAAATAAGCTTTCTGGAAATTTTGAAAAACTGTAGCGACGCACATGCGCACTGTACGCATACGCGTGGATTGGAAATTCTGGCAATCCACGCACACGCGTGGGTGACGCATATGCGTGGATGGGTGACGTTGGACCCAAATGCTACCTCCAACGTCGAAGGCCAACGTGCGCGACGGTGAACTCCAAAATCTGAATTTGAAAACGCACAACGACACGTACGCATCCATGGCACATACGCATAGGCCTAGTTTTTGAGTATCCATGCGCACGCGTTGAGTACGCGCACGCATGGATATGCCAACGTTGGAGGGAACGTTGGAGGTCCAACACTGAGTCCAACGCTGCCCTACATGATTTTAAAACTGAAAAATAAAAGTTTTGCATCCACGCGCACGCGCACGCGCACGCGTGGATGAGCATTTTTAACCCTTGTGCGCAAATGCGCAAAGCACGCGTACGCGTGAGTAGCGAAACGTTGGCCCCCAATGTTGAGTCAAATGCCAATGACAACAAATTCATCTGGTTTTATTGAAAGGCATTTGAGTCAACGTTAGCCCTCAAACGTTGACTGCAACTTGAGCACCAGAACTCTGCAATTCAAACAGATCTCTTCTCAACAGCAAAGGAAACCAATTGGAGCCATTTCAACCCAATTCCCTCAAGGCCAAAAGCCCAATTTAGAGATTGAAGATTAATGGAAGAAATTGTATAAATAGCTTAGAATTTAAGTTAGGAAGGGACTTTACTTTTACTTTTCTCTTTTTTCTCTCACTGTTACTTGACTGCACTTTTCATTTTTTTTTTGTTGAATTTCAATAATGTATATTTCAATTCCAATTTCCATTTTAAGAGCTATGAACAACTAAACCCCTTTCATTGGGTTAGGGAGCTCTGTGTAAATTCAATGGATCAATACTAGTTTTCATTCTTCTTCTTCTTTCTTTTCTCTTGATTTTACTAGAAAGCATTCGTTCTTCATCCAATTGGATAGTTATCTTGGGAAAGAAGCTATTCATAATTGGATCTCCTCGGAACCTTGGAAGAAGAATGAGGAGATCATGCTAGAATTGCTTTCTCACATTAGATTAGATTGGGGTTTGGTTAGATATAGTGACATGTAATCCTACCAATACTTTGATCTATGAATTTGTGTGGTATAATCAGTGACCAAACTTCATCTCTTTCCATGAGCACTTAAATCAAGGAATTGGGCAATTGTTCATACTTAGAGAGATTAGATTGCTAAGGAATTGGGATCTAATCACTTAAGATTGCCAAGGAGATCAATGAATGCATTGATTGAGGAAGAGATGAAAATGAATTTGACCCGGAGAATTCTCACATCTCCTGACCCCAATGAGCTTCCGCATCTCTGATCTACCCATTCTTTTATATTCTGCTTCCTTAATTTCTTGCTTAATCCCCATTCCCACTTAATTTCTTACAATTTAAGTTTCTGTCATTTAATTTCATGCAATTTAATTATGTTCCTTTAATTTCTTTCAATTTAAGTTTTTCGCCAATTTTGCCTTCTGCAATTCCAATTCAACTTTAATTTAGCTCAACTAGTATAATTTTCTAATTAACATTGATCAATCTACCAATCCCTGTGGGATTCAACCTCACTCTACAGTGAGTTTTTACTTAACGACAATCTGGTGCACTTGCCGGTAGGAAATTTATTGAGAGGCAAATTTTAGTGAATCACGGCTCTATGTGATGCCAGGGCATTTTGGCCAGTTTTGCTGACCGTTTTTTTACTGTTTTTAGGATAGTTTCATGCATTTCCTTAGAAAATAAGCTAGTTTTGGGTAGATATTCACTTACATCTTGATTCGAGCATACATTGTGCACCTTACATGATTTCATGAGGATTTTGCATGAATTTAATGACAAATTGGACGTTGCATTCCCATGACTTGGATTAGAACTTTGATGCACTTTATTGCTTGATTTCAGGACAAAGGAAGCAAAGAAGAACCACATTAGTGGCTACGTTAGTTACACTAATGTTAACACTAACGTGGAATGGGAGTAACTTGCAAAGTTAATGAGAAAAGTAATTGCCAATAATGCTCTCGAAGCCATCATTAGTGACACTTAACATTATCACTAACGTTGGAAGAAAGGAAATGGAGCCAACGTTAGTGACACTTAACATTATCACTAACGTTGGACCAAGCTGATAAGTGGCCACGTTAGTTGCCACGTTAACTTGGTTAACGTGGCCTCTAACGTTAAGAAGTAAAGGGAAAGCCAACGTTAGTGACATTCAACTTTATCACTAACGTTGGCCAAGTCACAATAAGCCACGTTAACTCCCGCGTTAACCTAGTTAACGTGGAAGCTAACGTGAAGAAACAAGGTGGTCGACAACGTTAGTGACACCAAACATTGTCACTAACGTTGGAAGGAACCCACACAAGCCCCAATAAGCCACGTTAACTCCCACGTTAACTAAGTTAACGTGGGAGTTAATGTGAAGAAGGGAGGAGATCGCCAACGTTAGTGACACCCAACATTGTCACTAACGTTGGAATGAGCCCACACAAGCCACTATGAGCCACGTTAACTCCCACGTTAACTTAGTTAACGTGGAAGCTAACGTGGATAAGGGAATGATGAGCCAACGTTAGTGACACTCAACTTTGTCACTAACGTTGGAGATGGCTAGCATGGCCACGTTAGAAGCCACGTTAACCTAGTTAACGTGGACTCTAACGTGAGAAATAAGGGCACATTGGAACGTTAGTGACAACGGTAAGTGTCACTAACGTTCTCGAAGGTTGGAAAGCCTACGTTAAAAAAGCCACGTTAACTAAGTTAACGTGGACTCTAACGTAAGGAAGGGGGAGACTTCTCAATGTTACTGGGAAAGGTAAGTCCTAGTAACGTGTGCGAAGGGCATAGAGGCAACGTTAGTGGCAACATTTGTGCCACTAATGTTGAAGTTAACGTGGCTCTTACTTTGGTGAGGAACGTTAGTGAAAAAGGTGATTGTCACTAACGTTCTCGAACCCATATTTTCACTGAACGTTAACACCACTAACGTCCTAAGCTAAAGTCTCTGCCCACTTCACACTTTCTCTCTGCAAGTAAAGCCAAGCCCAATGACGAAGAGAAGTGCTTCAAACTCAAGATCCAAAGGCCCATACCCAAGACTTGAAGAGCCAACTAGAAGAACAGAAGAGTAGTATATATAGGAGTAGCTTTGAATTAAATTGGGAGTTGGAAATTATAGGGAGCCTCTTGGCATAGAACTACTCTCTGTATTTTACTTTCTCTGCACTTCTAGTTTCATCATGTATTCTCCATCTTTGTTTTTATTTTCCAGAGCTATGAACAACTAAATCCCTTTCATTGGGTTATGGAGCTCTGTTGTAATTTGATGGATCAATACTAGTTTTCATTATTCTTCTTCTATCTTTTCTCTTGATTTTACTTGAAAGCTTTCGATCTTCATCCAATTGGGTAGTTATCTTGGAAAAGAAGCTATTCATACTTGGATCTCTTCTGAACCTTGAAAGAGGAATGAAGAGATCATGCTAGAAATGCTTTCTCATGCTAGACCAAATTGGGTTTGGATGGATATGTGACTATAATCCTCTCAACACTTGATTTGGGAAACGCATGTGGTATAATCAGTGACCATACTTCATCTCTTCTCATGAGCAATTGACCAAGGAATTGGCTATTGATCAAGATTTGAGAGATTAAATTACAAGAAATTGTAATTCGATCACTTAAGATTGCCAAGGAGATCAATGAGTGCATTGATTGAGGAAAAGATGAAAATGAAATTGATCCGGAGAATGCAACATCTCCTAAGCCCAATGAACTCCCCATTTCTGATCTTACCCATTCTCTTTAATTTTTGTCATTTACTTTTATGAGCAATTTCCCCAATCCCATTTAAGATTCTGCAATTTACTTTCCGTCATCTACATTCAGCTCTTATTTCTAGCATTTACTTTTCTATTATTTACTTTTCTGCCATTTAATTTTCTGCAATTCTCAACTTGAATTCTGATTCGCTCAACTAGAACATTCCTCTAATTAAAGTTGCTTGATCAATCAATCCCTGTGGGATTCGACCTCACTCTATTGTGAGTTTTTACTTGACGACAAATTCGATACACTTGCCGAAGGAAATTTGTTATGAGTGAAGTTTTCCGTGCATCAAGTTTATGGCGCCGTTGTCGGGGATTGATTATGCATCAACCATGATTAAATTGGAAGATAACTAGATTGAGCATTTTTGTTTTGTTTGATTTAATTTTCTGTTTGAGTAATTAACTTTCTGTTTTAGTTAATTTCTTCCCTTCCCCCTACTTTTTATTTGTTATTTACAATTCATTTCACTAACCCACTAACTTTTTGATATATTACATCACTCACACTAACAGTAATTCTGACAGAAATACTTTCTGCATCTATTTTCCTTGCTTGTACTTGTTGGTTGTATGAAAGGGAGAAGAAGCGGGGCTTCAACTTCCTTTGATTCTGAACCTGAGAGGACCTTCTTGAGATTAAGAAGGGAAGCAAGAGGAAAAAGAGTAGTTGGTGCTGAGGAAGAGGAGGAATACTTTGAACCAAACAAGGAAGAAAACATGGAAAATCATCATGAAAAAGAGACTCACAACCATGGCGGAGGAGGTCGAGCAAATCATGCTGGGGAGGATAGAAGATTTTTAGGCTCTTACATCAATCCGAACCCAGGAAATTGTGGAAGTAGCATTCAAAAGCCAACCATCCGTGCCAACAATTTTGAACTAAAACCACAGCTCATCACCCTTGTTCAGAACAACTGTTCATTTGGAAGGAGTGTCCAAGAAGACCCCAATCAACATTTTACCACCTTCCTGAGAATATGTGACACAGTGAAGTCTAATGGTGTTCATTCTGACGCCTATAGACTGCTCTTATTTCCATTCTCACTCAAGGATAAGGCAGCCAAGTGGCTGGAGTCTTTCCCAAAGGAGAGCTTGACAACCTGGGAGGATGTGGTGAACAAATTCTTAGCAAGATTTTACCCTCCTCAACGAATCAATAGGCTGAGAGCTGAGGTCCAAACTTTCAGGCAACAAGATGGTGAGACTCTTTATGAAGCATGGGAGAGGTTTAAGGACCTAACAAGGAGGTGCCCACCAGATATGTTCAACGAATGGGTGCAGCTGCACATTTTCTATGAAGGCCTGTCATATGAATCAAAGAAGGCAGTAGACCATTCATCTGGGGGATCTTTGAACAAGAAGAAGACCATTGAGGAAGCCATAGATGTCATTGAAATTGTAGCAGAGAATGACTACTTCTATGCTTCCAAAACAAGCTCATTACCTAGCAGTTGGCTGACCTCACCAAGAAGATGGAGAGGAACCAAGTAGCAGCAATCTCCTCTTCATCAACAACCCAAGAAGGAGTGAATAAAGAAGTAAAGGAAAGTCAGGAGCAAGTCAACTACATTGGGAATTCACCTAAGCAAAACCATGATCCATACTCCAAGACCTACAACCCTGGATGGAGGAATCACCCAAACTTTGGGTGGGAAAATCAATAAGACCAAAGCCTTGATCAAAGACACCCAAATCCCAACAATGCAAGCTACCAACATTTCACATCTAGACCATATCAACACCCCAATAACAACACCTCTCCACATCCACAACAAAACTAAAATAACTTACCTCATTCTTCCACATATAATCCCAATCTACAATCATTTGATGACAGACTCTCAAGGATTGAGAATCTACTGGAAGGCATAGGCAAGGAGATTCAAGACAACAAGGTATTCAAGGAGGAAGTGTGAGCCAGTTTCAAGAACCAGGGAGACACAATCAAGAAGTTGGAATCTCAAGTGGGGTATCTCTCTGAGAAAATTCCCAAACCCACAGATGGATTCCCAAGTGACACAGAGAAGAATCCGAGAGGTGAAACAAAGAAAGTAAGATGGGAAGATTGCAAGATGGTCACTATAAGTGATAAGGAGACTGAGGACAAGCCAAGCAAGCTGTCAGAACAACCTGAAGATACCTCAGTAGAGAAGAAGAAAAAAGATCATCAAGGACCAGAAATCTCACAACAGGAGCTGCTGAGACTCTATGCACCTTTTCCCCAACTGCTCAATGGTGCTGTGGAGAAGAGAATATACTCAAGGTTTCTAGATTTGTTTGCATCTCTGCATGTCAACAAACCATTCATCAAGACTATTCAACAAATACCTACATACATCAAGTATATGAAGGAGCTGCTTCCCAGGAAAAGCTCACTCAAGGGAGGCCAAACTATAGTGATGAACAAGGAGTGCAGTGCCCTCATTCAACCACAGTAGCCTACGAAAAGAAAAGATCCAGGGAGTTTTCATGTCCCCTGTGCCATAGGAGAAACAATGTTTGATAAAGCACTCTGCGATTTGGGAGCAAGCATCAACTTAATTCCCTTATCCCTGGTGAAGAGGCTGAAGATCAATGAGATAATGCCCACAGATGTAGTCATAAGACTGGCAGACAAAACTCAAAAATAAGTAATAGGAGTGGTGGAAAATGTATTGGTAAAGGTTGCGAAGTACTTTCTTCCCACAGACTTTGTCATCTTGGACATGGAAGAGAGTCACACTCACCCAATCATACTGGGAAGACCATTCCTAGCTACAGCCATAGCACTCATAGATGTGGAGCGAGGGGAGCTAATATTGAGGATCCATGATGAACGACTCAGCTTTAATGTCTTCAAACTCTCACAAGAAGCAGACCAAGAAAACAAAGAACCAAGCAAAGATCATAATGAGATGCTGATAGAGGAAGAAAGCACTGAAGCACAACCAGCCCATCTGGGAAAGCCCTTGGTTGATGAACAAGGAAATAAGCAGTTGTCACAACTCAAGGAAAAGCTGGAGGAACCTAAACCACCAGAGACATGTGAAGACAACAACAAAATTCCCTTAGAAGAAGAAGTCACCAAGAGCAAGGCAACATCAAAAGGGGCAAAGAAGAAGGTACCAAGGGGGTGGAGGAACAAGAAGATCCCTATAGAAGACTTCTCTCCAGGGGATAAAGTGATCTCAGCTTACTTTCCAAATATCCCTCCTGATCTCCGCACTGTACCATCTCAGTTACCTAAGGTCTTCACTATCAACAGAGTTCTCTCCTTGGAACATGTAGAGATCATTGATACAACCAATGGATATAAGTCCAAGGCAAGAGGGGAGGACTTGAAGCATTATCAACCTCCCTGATGAAGCTAGTGACGCTAAAGAAGCACTTCATGGGAGGCAACCCATGTTTTATGAGCTTTTACTAGTGAATAAGTCAATATTCATGAATTCCAACCCAAACTTGACAAACACTTGGTGAAATCCTTATATTGCAGTATATAGTGAAGAACAAGTTTGGTGTTCAAAGCATGCCAAGAAAGCATGAATGTAACTGAGAGTATGCTAGTCTTGGAGCTTTGAACAGAACTTTTCATCACAGTGCTACAAACTAAGTTTGGTGTCACCCCATGGTGCCACCAATGTGCATATAAGGATACACAATTAGTTAGTTAGTTGGAGTTCATGAATAAACAAAATCTTTTCTTCTTTTTATTATTCTAGCCGTAAAGTTTAACTTGTTTTTTTACTTTTCTTATTTGATCTTTATAGGGAAAAGGAGAGGAGCATTGAAGGAGATTGATTGGACAATTAAAGAAGAAAGGTTCGGCCACTTCATGAAGAGAAACTACACACTTGTCTAAAGAAGGAATGCATTGGAAAATGTTGCCATGCAACATTGAAGAAAGGAGACTCTTGAAGACCGAACCAATAACCCTCATAAAGTGATGATCCTTGTCCTTTCTCCATGCACAATCCCAACCGTCCATCAAGCAACCATTCCATCAATCCACACCATCCACTCACTCATAATCTCCCTATATAAATGAGTCCTAGTGCATGCTTACCCCTCACATTCAAATTCCCACTCTCCACACTTCACACTTTCGATATCCAAAACTCCTTCATCACACCTCGTCTTAACCAACCAAATTCCTCATCTATCCTTACCTTCCAATCCCCTCAAACAGCAACTCAAATTCATAGCATCATCAACTTCCAAGAGGCAAAAGAGGAAGGAACCAATGGAGAACATTTCTTTCGATGAGAAGAGATTCAAAACTGCCTTCCATGAACGAGAATTTGAGCGGATAAAGCTCAAAAAGATACTGCCCGAGTTAACCTTCCAAATCAATGAAGACGAGTGCCCACAGATTCGAGAAAAAATTGAACAAAGAAGGTGGCAAAGGCTCACTAATCCAGAGGGGAAGATCAATGCAAACCTCATCAAAGAGTTCTACGCAAATGTGGTTAGAGAAGACAAAATCAGGGCCCCAACCTTCGAAAGCTATGTAAGAGGAAAGGAGGTAGACTTCAGCCCAAATGCTATAACAAGAAGTCTTCACTTGAAATCACCACATTTTGATGAGCCCAGTTATCATGCAAGGATAAGTAAGAGCCCTGACAATGATGAGCTCACAGAAATCGTGACTGACATCTGTGTCATAAAAGCTGATTGGGAGAGGTATGCAGATGGAAGACCCCGGTTCATCAAGAGGGGAGACCTTAGCCCGGAAGCCAAAGGGTGGTTTGAACTCGTAAGGAGGTCCATCCTCCCAGCTACAAATAATTCAGAGGTCAATATTAATCGAGCGACTATGGTACATTGCCTAGTACAGGGTGGAGAAATCAATGTGCATGAACTCAGAGCTGAGGGGATTCAAGAGTCAGCTGAGAAGGCTGATTTAGGTGCCAGGCTTTGGTACCCCAGCATCATTCTCAGATTGTGCAGAAAGGCCAAGGTGGTCTTTGAGGATAACAATCCAGACTGGGTGAACCCTGGGAGGCTAATGACTATCCAGCGTCTGGTCTATACTACACCTGCTCAGCAACAAAGAAGGCCACAAATAGGGAAGCTAAAAGCGAAAGAAGGAGCTCACCAAGAGGAGCATCATCAGGAAGAATATCAACAAGAAGAGCATCATGACCCAACCGACTTGAATATGAACCACCTTCTAAGAGCCATTGAAGATTTAGGGATGAGACAGATGGAAGGACAAGAGCAAATACTAAACCTTCAGTCCAACTGGATGAGCCGACAAGAAGAATGGCAGAAACAACAAATAGAGCAGCAACAGGAACAATACTCCCAGCTCACTCAAGCCATCCACCAAGTTACTGAGAGGGAAGAACGTCAAGATAAGCACTTGCAAGAACTCAATCAGCGGCAAATAGCTCAGATGAAAGCATTCAATGAGTTCACTGTACTTAATGAAGGACGGCAACTACATAAGGAGGAGTTCAACATAAACACTCAGGCCAAGTTGAACTACATGTCTAGTAATATGCATCATCTATACTATGCCATCCCTACATATGATGAGGTCCAAAAAGATTTTTTAGAACAAGAAGAAAGGAAGGTGGAACAGCAGAAGGAAACACTCAAGAAGAAGATGGAAAATGGTGGTTTCTGGAAGAAGTTGATTGGAAAAAGCAAAGGGAATGGGAGTACGAGCACTCAAGAGGGACACAAGGAGGACAAGCAAGGAGGAGAGTATGGGCAACCACATGAGTAAAAGGTGGTGGAGTTCCTTCTTTGGTCCATCTTTTTCTATGCTTTGAATAAGGAAGATCTTGTATGAAATAGAACATGCTTCCATAATAGTTTGAACCTTTTCAATTCTGTCTTTTAAAGTTTTTTTTTTGAATAGGTCTATGTTTGCTAGTCTCTATGTCACTGCATCATCTCTTTACTTACTTGTATGCTTGTCCCTTTGAATCAAATAAAAAAGAGAATGAGTGTTTCAAAAGACCAGAGAGGAGTTCATACTATGGAGTAGGTTCATGAGTTTATGGTATAGTCAAAAGTTAGCTAAGTTGGTTCAACCACAAGGTGGAAAGACAACTATCTGTCATGAATATTATGCTTTGAATACACCCCACGAGAATAGCTAAATAAGAAGATCCTAATAAGAAAAAGGGAAAAGAACAATAAAGGTTGAAAAATAAAAGAAAAAGAGTAAGCAATAAGGCTAGGCACCAATGGTTTTAATCTTGAGGCATGTGTCTGTGGTGCTCCTGTATGAGGGATCTACTTGGATGAATAAGCTCTTAGGGGTGCCTTATCACTTGGTAACTTGCGTTAACTAACTCGGGATTATCAGCTGAAAGTCCACTATCAAGAGTAACCCTCACTACAGAGCATTTAGTAACCCAAAGAGGTGTTGGACACCAAGGTCTCAAGAAAAGAAAATAAATAAACTATATGCCTGTGGTGTGTATGTATGGGGGAGAGACTTGAGCAAGTAAGTCCTTAGGGGTGCTTCAACACTTAGCACCTTGAACCAACTGGTTCGGGAGTGTTGGTTGAAAGCTTATTTTAAAGAGTTGCCCCCTTACAGAACACTTAGCCTAAGAACAAAAATAAGCCCTGAAATAACAATAAAAGGATCAATGAATAAAAGTCTCATGTGATGCAATCACAGTGAGTATTCTAGGACATGATAAAGGTCTGAAAGCCAGGAATGAACCTAAGTTGCTATGCATGAAACCACCATAAAACCAGGGACATGACTTCCACAAGAATGATTCATTTCTCTTGGCATTCCATTCATCATTCTCTTGTTCCAGTACTTGCTTAGGGACAAGCAAGCTTTAAGTTTGGTGTTGTGATGCCAGGGCATTTTGGCCAGTTTCACTGACATTTTCTTTACTGTTTTTAAGGTAGTTTCATGCATTTCCTTAGGAAATAAGCTAGTTTTGGGTAGATATTCACTTACATCTTGATTCGAGCATACATTGTGCACCTTACATGATTTTATGAGGATTTTGCATGAATTTAATGACAAATTGGACGTTGCATTTCCCATGACTTGGATTAGAACTTTGATGTACTTTATTGCTTGATTTCAGGACAAAGGAAGCAAAGAAGAACCACATTAGTGGCTACGTTAGTTACACTAACTTTAACACTAACGTAGAATGGGAGTAACTTGCAAAGTTAATGAGAAAAGTAATTGCCAATAATGCTCTCGAAGCCATCATTTCCCACGTTAAGAGTCACATTAACTAAGTTAACGTGAACTCTAACGTGAAAGAAAGGAAATGGAGCCAACGTTAGTGACACTTAACATTATCACTAACGTTGGACCAAGCTCATAAGTGGCCACGTTAGTTGCCATGTTAACTTAGTTAACGTGGCCTCTAACGTTAAGAAGTAAAGGGGAAGCCAACATTAGTGACATTCAACTTTATAACTAACGTTGGCCAAGTCACAATAAGCCACGTTAACTCCCACGTTAACCTAGTTAACGTGGAAGCTAACGTGAAGAAACAAGGTGGTCGACAACGTTAGTGACACCAAACATTGTCACTAACGTTGAAGAAACCCACACAAGCCCCAATAAGCCACGTTAACTCCCACGTTAACTTAGTTAACGTGGAAGTTAACGTGAAGAAAGGAGGAGATCGCCAACGTTAGTGACACCCAACATTGTCACTAACGTTGGAATGAGCCCACACAAGCCACTATGAGCCACGTTAACTCCCATATTAACTTAGTTAACGTGGAAGCTAACGTGGATAAGGGAATGATGAGCCAACGTTAGTGACACTCAACTTTGTCACTAACGTTGGAGATGGCTAGCATGGCCATGTTAGAAGCCACGTTAACCTAGTTAACGTGGACTCTAACGTGAGAAATAGGGGCACATTGGAACGTTAGTAACAATGGTAAGTGTCACTAACGTTCTCGAAGGTTGGCAAGCCTACGTTAAAAGAGCCACGTTAACTAAGTTAACGTCGACTCTAACGTAAGGAAGGGGGAGACTTCTCAACGTTACTTGGAAAGGTAAGTCCCAGTAACGTGTGCGAAGGGCATAGAGGCAACGTTAATGGAAACGTTTGTGCCACTAACGTTGAAGTTAACGTGGCTCTTACTTTGGTGAGGAACGTTAGTGAAAAAGGTGATTGTCACTAACGTTCTCGAACCCATATTTTCACTGAACGTTAACACCACTAACGTCCTGAGCTAAAGTCTCTGCCCACTTCACACTTTCTCTCTGCAAGTAAATCCAAGCCCAATGAAGAAGAAAAGTGCTTCAAACTCAACATCTAAAGGCCCATACCCAAGACTTGAAGAGCCAACTAGAAGAACAGAAGAGTAGTATATGTAGGAGTAGCTTTGAATTAAATTGGGAGTTGGAAATTATAGGGAGCCTCTTGGCATAGAACTACTCTCTGTATTTTACTTTCTCTGCACTTCTAGTTTCATCATGTATTCTCCATCTTTGTTTTCATTTTCCAGAGCTATGAACAACTAAACCCCTTTCATTGGGTTAGGGAGCTCTGTTGTAATTTGATGGATCAATACTAGTTTTCATTATTATTTTTCAATCTTTTCTCTTGATTTTACTTGAAAGCTTTCGATCTTCATCCAATTGGGTAGTTATCTTGGAAAAGAAGCTATTCATACTTGGATCTCTTCTGAACCTTGAAAGAGGAATGAAGAGATCATGCTAGAAATGCTTTCTCATGCTGGACCAAATTGGGTTTGGATGGATATGTGACTATAATCCTCTCAACACTTGATTTGGGAAATGCATGTGGTATAATCAGTGACCATACTTCATCTCTTCTCATGAGCAATTGACCAAGGAATTGGCTATTGATCAAGATTTGAGAGATTGAATTACAAGAAATTATAATTCGATCACTTAAGATTGCCAAGGAGATCAATGAGTGCATTGATTGAGGAAGAGATGAAAATGAAATTGATCCGGAGAATGCAACATCTCCTAAGCCCAATGAACTCCCCATTTCTGATCTTACCCATTCTCTTTAATTTATGTCATTTACTTTTATGAGCAATTTCCCCATTCCCATTTAAAATTCTGCAATTTACTTTCCGTCATCTACATTCAGCTCTTATTTCTAGCATTTACTTTTCTGTTATTTACTTTTCGGCCATTTAATTTTCTGCAATTCTCAACTCAAATTCTGATTCGCTCAACTAGAACATTCCTCTAATTAAAGTTGCTTGATCAATCAATCCCTGTGGGATTCGACCTCACTCTATTGTAAGTTTTTACTTGACGACAAATTCGGTACACTTGCCGAAGAAAATTTGTTATGAGACAAGTTTTTCGTGCATCACAATCTAGATTCCTAGCTAGATCGGCCTTAAAATCTCTTCCTTTCTACGCAACATTAAGGAAAGGAAGGAGGTTTGAACGGACCCTAGAACGTGAAAAAGTCTTCCAAGATTTCAAGACATTTCTGGGGCAACCACCCATCCTAACTCGATGCTGGCAAGGAGAAGAATTAATCATTTACCTCACCGTGGGAAACCGGGCAATAGCCTCAGCCCTAGTGAGGGAGGACGAGAATAAACAACAGCCCATCTACTTTATTAGTATGGCTTTACAAGGGGCTGGGCTAAACTACCAAAAGATAGAGAAGTTCATCTACGCCTTCATACTCACCTTCCGATGACTCCGACCATACTTTCAAGCCCACACCATAAGAATACGGAGCAACCAACCTATAAAAGGTATCCTACAAAAAACCGACTTAGCTGGAAGAAGTCTGCAATGGATAGTGGAGTTGTCCGAATTTGACCTTAAGTACGAAGCTCGGACAGCTATCAAGTCGCAATACCTGGCCGACTTCATCGTAGAGTACATTGATACCCCAGGCACCCCCGCTAACTGGAACCTCTATGTCGACGGCTCATCAAACAAAGCTGGAAGTGGAGCAGGTGTCATCCTGGAAAGTGACGAGGGAACCCAACTTGAACTCTCTTTAAGGTTCGAGTTCCGTGCCTCAAACAACCAAGCCGAGTATGAGGCCCTATTGGTTGGTTTGACACTGGATAGGGAAATTGGAGCTCAAAAGCATACAGTATTCAGTGACTCACAAGTAGTCACCTCACAAATAGAAGGGAGCTAACAGGCCAAGGATCTCACCATAAAGAAGTACCTAGATAAAACCAAAGAACAGCTCGGACAATTCATGGAATACGAGATCCAACATATACCTTGGAAACAAAATGCCCGAGCTGATGCACTTTCGAAATTAACCAGCACCAAACCAAGGGGGCAATAATAGAACCCTTATCCAAGAAGCATTGCAAAATCCGTCAACCTCAGAAGAAGAGAAGGTCCTAACCTATCGGACCAAGACCAAGGATGGATCAATCCCATAATCAACTACCTCAAATTCGAAATACTTCTGTTCCGAGGGTTACCTGAACTGAAGGTCAATCTCGGAGGAGATCTGCTGTGGTGGCCGGAGCTGTCGTGTCCGACTTATTGAACCTTGAGATGTTGCTGATCCTTGATCACCCGAGGGTGGTGATACCTGCAAGAGACTCTGATGCTTAAGTTAGCATAGGCTTTGAGCAGGTTTTTTGTATAGAATCAGAGTATGAGTTATACCTGGGTGCTCCAATGTATTTATAATAGTGTGGGATGACCTCCCTTGAGATAAGTTAGTTATCGTATCTTATCTTTTGTGATTTAGTCCCCTTATCTTTGGCCAGCCGCCTTTAGGTGGGCTGTGATCTTCTGCTTTGGGCCTACCTGGGCCCTTATTGCAATTTGGTCGAGCTCTTTTGGGAAGAGGTCGGTATCGACCAACCTTTATAAGAGGTCGGTCGTTTCTGTCTTCATTCAACCTGGCTCGCCTAGCTCGACCCATGGTATGAACAGTGCCCCTACTCGAGCTTCGATCTTCCCTTGAGGTCATGCTTTCTGGCTTCGATCCTATAGGGAAGTCGGGTTGGAGCATTGATTTGATTTTGAGTTGCTCCTCCTCGTGTGATTCTTGGCGCTTGCTTTTTGCTTTAATGCGAAGCGTTTTAACCTCCTTGGGAATATGCATGCGCTTTTAATGCCCATTGATTAGGTTTTTATTTTTTTTTTCCATTCTGTTCCCTCGTTTTATTTTGAAATTGAAAAAAGCTTTGAAACTTAGTTTTCAGTTTCCTTGCTTTCATCTGTTTCGTTTGCTCGGTGAAGAAAGGCATCCTTTTGTTCGTCCTTTGCTTTCTAAAAAAAGCCTCTTTCCTTCGTTTTGTACCTTCGATTTTCACTTTTCTTGATAAGATAAAAATTTTTGCCCCAAGCTTTTCTTTTTTGAAGTTTCGAAGCTTTTGTTGGACCGTTCGCGCT
Source organism: Arachis hypogaea (assembly GCF_003086295.3). NCBI lineage: Eukaryota > Viridiplantae > Streptophyta > Magnoliopsida > Fabales > Fabaceae > Arachis > Arachis hypogaea. The sequence continues at coordinate 50,113,750 of NC_092046.1, read as the reverse complement.
TTTCGTTACGCCTCCTGTCGTCGCTTCTCGTTTTCCTTCACAGGTTGGTGCTTATACCCTTTCTCGTTCTACCTGCTTTATTTTGTCGTTGTTCTTATTGCTTTTACTCTTGCATGCTTTCCCTTTGCACAAAGTTTTGGTCTTTGTTGAACTTTAGTAGAAAAAGGTTGAAACTTTCTTGGCGATTCTTCTGTGATCTTGTTTATTGACAAATAAAATCTTTTTGTCTTCACTCTTTGTATGAAGAAATGCTGGTACTTAGGTTGAACTCCTTGTATCTTCTTTTGTTTGAGAGGGTTAGGGCTGGTTAGGGGACAAATTTTTGCGTCTTCATCCTTTTTCTGGGTTTTTGCTCTGTTGTTGCCTCCAAAGGGTGCCCCTGGACTTTGGTGTTGGTCCTTCGCTCTTTGCGAGTCCTAGGGTTTCCCTTTTGCTGCCATATCTGACACTTGTTGATTGTTTCTTTTGCCATTCTCATCGATTCCAGGGCATCTTAGGCTAGTTTCACTAGCCTTTTTCTTTGTTTTTAATAGGTTTTATGCACTTTCTTGAGTTATAAGTAAGCAATTGGGGTAGAAATTTATGCATGCCTAGATTCATCCAACCATAGTTAATTTGATGCAATTTCATGAGACTTATGCTTTAATTACTTGTATGATAAGAATGATGAGAATTCTAATGACTTTAGCAAGGCTTTGATGCATGTATTGTTTGATGACAGGTGAAGGAAGGCATGGAAGCAAGTTGAAGAAGGAGCATGAAAAGATGAAGAAGAAGCAACGTTGGTGGCTGATGACAAGTCATCTTATGCTAGTTTTACAAGCATTTCTCATTAGTTTCATTAGGTTTTATGCACTTTCTTGCACCATAAGTAAGTAATTGGAGTGGATTTTCATGATTATCTTGAATCAATCAAACATCATTTATTTTACACAAAATCATAGGTTTTATGCTAAAATTAATTGATTTTATAAATAATGCAAAGATCTAGTGATTTTGGTGGGACTTTGATTAGTTGTTTGGTTGCTTGTAGGTGAAAAAATGACGGAAAGATGAATTTTTGGCACACTTTAAAGTTTGAGCACGCTTTGGGCTTTAGGCCATGTTTTGAAAAGCATGGCCCATGACAATAAAGCATGGCCCAAGGCATAGCGTTCCAAAATGTGAACGCCCCGCTCACTCCCTCCCTTTTTCGTGCCTCAAACAAGGGAACAAAGCAAAACAAAGGGGAAGCATTGGAAAAAGGCAACGTAGTGCTCCCTTTCCTCACCTTTTTTGTATCTCTTGGCCAAGGAAAGCAAGGCACAACAAGGCTCACTAGGGCCAGCGCTCAAACAAGGAAACGTAGCGCTCCAAGAAGCCAAGCATGCACAAGGCAAGACAAGGAGTAGTAGCGCTCAAAAATTCAAGCGTAGCGCTCCCTTTTGCCAACTTTTTCGTGCCTCTCAACCTTGGAAGGAAGGCTCAGCATTATGTAGCATTCACAATTTGAACGTAGCATTCAAAGAGTGAACGCTAGGCTATGGGCAACGAGCAATGCACACAAGGGGAGCCACAAGGATGCAACGTAGCGTTCACTACACCAAACGGAGCGCTCCCCTGGGAGCTGACCCATGCCTCCAACTCAATTTGAACCAAAGCCAACTGGACCCATCTCTCTTCAAATCCAAAAACCAAAAGGCCCACTCCAAGTTTTGAAGACCAAAATAGAAAGTGTATTGATGAGATATTTTGATGAGAAACGAATTTCTACCAAAACACCCAAAACTAACCGGCAAGTGTACCGGGTCGTATCAAGTAATAAAAACTCACGGAAGTGAGGTCGATCCCACAGGGATTGAAGGATTGAGCAATTTTAGTTTAGTGGTTGATTTAGTCAAGCGAATCAAGTGTTGGTTGGGTGATTTGTGATTTGCAGAATGTAAATTGCATGGAATTAAAGAGAGCGGGAAAGTAAATTGCTGAAACTTAAAGGACAAGAAATTAAATGACAGAAACTTAAAGTGCAAGAAATGTAAATTGCAGAATCTTAAAGTGCAAGAAATGTAAATTGCTTGAAAAGTAAAGGGGATTGGGATGAGGATTTGCAGAATTTAAACAAGGGAAAACTAAATTGCATCAAACAGAAGAGGAAAAGGGAGTTGGGATTGAACCGGATCTTATAACAGCAAAGTAAATGAACAATGAAAGCATTAAACAGAGAATTGAAATGAGAATTTAGATCTCAGGACCCAGAGACTAGAAAACCAAGTCTAGATCTCAATGCCTTCCTAGATCCCACAAGAACAATAGCAAGGAAATTGTAAATTGCAAAGAAAAGAGATGAAGATCAAGTAACAGAAACAGAAATGCTAATTCAATTAACAGTAAAGGAAACAGAGAGATCCAAGATTGAGATTGAAACAGAATTTCTTCAATTCTCCAATCCAAGATCCAAGACAAAAGTCAAATGAAATTGAAAGCAATGAAAGCAAGAAATTAAAGTTCACTCAAGTTCAAAAGCTCTTCGAAAACTATTATGAAAATTCTAAAAGGAAAGCTCTAAAAGAAAACTCTCCAAAAAAAAAGCTCCCCAAACAAATTGAATTCTATCCTATTTATACACTTTCCAAAATGATCTTCAAGCCTTGAGTTGGGCCTTTGTTCTTGGTGGAATTGGGTTGAAAGAGGCCTTGGTTGATTGCTTTTGAAGATTGAAGAAGAACCGAAGTGAACCAATTGAACCGGAAATGGAGTTAGCCAACGTTGGTCTTCAACGTTAGGGTCAAAGTTAGGGGTCTAACTTTGACCCTAACTTTTCATATCAGCAAACCACATTCTTCTGGTTTAGACGTTGGCGCCAACGTTAGGGGTCTAACTTTGACCCTAACGTTGGCCTTGCTTGGTGTGATTGGTGCCAACGTTAGCCTCCACGTTAGGGGGCTAACGTTGGCGCAAACGTTGCCTACTCCCCCATTGTGATTTAAGTGCCAACGTTAGCCTCCAAGTTAGGGGGCTAACGTTGGCGCAAACGTTGGTAGCCCAGGGAGAAACTCTCAAGTTCCAACGTTAGCCTCCAAGTTAGGGGGCTAACGTTGGAGCTAACGTTGGCTACTTCCAAAGAGTGATTCATATGCCCAACGTTAGCCTCCAAGTTAGGGGGCTAACGTTGGGGCTAACTTCATGCAACCCGGTTCAATTTTCACTTATTCCATTGTCCTCTCTTCACTCCTAGCCATTCCTCTTTGCTTCAACCTTTCTCCAAGCCTTCTTCACCTATCATTGATCAACCAAACTAATCAAAGTTTTGCTCAAAATCATGAGGTATTCAATCTTCCACAATATGCAACAAATATAGTTCAAAACCTCATGAAATGGCATGAATTCACATATGGTTGGTTCAATCAAGGGAAACATGAAAATCTACTCAATTAGCTTGCTTGTAGCTTAAGAAAGTGCATAATTCTAATGAAAACAAAAGAAAAAGACTAGCTAAAATGGGCTAAGATGACTTGTCATCACAACACCAAACTTAAAGCTTGCTTGTCCCCAAGCAAGAAATAGATTTATGCTCCAAGGTTCTTTCAATTAAGATGGATTGAGGAACACTTGTAAAGTGCAGTGAGTGAAGTGATCAAGTATCAGTGGGGTGAACTCTAAATCATATGCTCATGCAAGGGCTTCAGTGCTCACTAGTCCTTACATATTGGGAGTCGTAGGTCTTAGGATTTTCATTCAAATGGTACCATGGAGATCTCTTTATGTGTAATCACCTTGAAGCAGCTTATAGTTTCTGTGCCTTGGTCTCGACTCTAAGTATCATGTCTCAAAGCGGCTCTTTAGATAAGCTTTCAATCAATACTCCTAAACCAGTTGGTTTTAAGGTATTAGGTGTTAAAGCACCCCTAAGGATTTACTTGCTCAAGCCTCTTTCCTTGACACACTTCAACCACAAGCATTTTACTAGGCTAACAACTCTTTGAGTCATTGTTTCTTCTTTCTTTTCTGCCTAGTAATTGATGCTCAGAGCCTTGGACCATGTTCTTTTTGTTTTTGTATTTTCTTTTCTTTCTTTTGTTTTGTTTGCTGCTTCTTGGATCAATAGATTTTTGAGAATCTCCACAATACTTCTTTGAACTTCATGTCCCGCCTATGAGCTCCCATGCAAGTTTTCACAAGCATGCAACCTCAGTACAAAATCATATAACCAGAACCACCACTTCTCCTAATCTTTTGCTTGCCTCAAAATTGTTTAATTCCTTAATCCTTCTTTTCAAAGAACTTTCATGTGATGCATTTCTTGAAAATTGAGTGCAAACAAGTTTTGAAGATAAGAATGTTGTGAATGATCAGACACCTTGCTTATTGACTTATAAAGAAAGACTATGTTATGCAGGCAGGCAGGGGTAAATAAAAAAACTATGCTATGCAGATAAGCAGGATAGATCAGGATACAATCCAACTTTCAATCACAACAATATTTGATGCAAAACAATGACTTAACAATACAACCTGTTGAAGTTTGCTTGATTTCCTTCTTCTCATCATCATCATTACTGGCCTTTAAGTTCATCTTTTGTCTCTTTGGTTGATGATGCTTAATCCTTCTAACAGCTTGTATGGGCCTCTGCAATGATATTGAAAGTTGCTTGTTCCCCAAGCACTTGGAAACAATGGTTAATTTTCATGATTTATTTGCGGGCTTTTTGAACTTACTTTGGTGTGGGAACACCAAACTTAGTACCTTGCCCATGGTTAACCATGTGTGATAATTTCTTTTTCTCTTTCACAAGTGATAGAACTGGAAACTAAGAAATGCAGTAAAATGGCTAACTAGTTCATCCAGTATGCTTGAAGCCTATATTATGCAGAAAGTGAGAATGTGCTTTTAAGTAAGAATTTGGTGGAACACCAAACTTAGAATCCTTCATTCTCCCTTAGATTGTGTTGGTGTGCAACACCAAACTTAGCTTCTTGCATTATAGATGAATTTAATTAACCTTTTTATTAAAATAACTATGGAAAGAAAACTACCTCAGGTTGGGTTGCCTCCCAACAAGCGCTCTTTTATTGTCACTAGCTTGACATTCTTCATCCTCTGATCACGGAAGTTGAAGTCTCAGTTGCCTTTGGTTTCCTCCTCTTACCGTAGGCTTCTCCTTGTTTTCCATAACTGTCTTCCCTTTCAGCTCAGCAGCTTTTTCATTGTTCTTCGAGTCATCTTCAGTGGCTCTTAGGGATATATTTCCCTCTCTCTCACCCAATTTAGCAGGGTTTTGAACCATTTGTTCCATGTACCTTTCAATTCTCTTGAGATATGCCTCTTGGTTTTTCCTTATGTCCTCCTGCTCTATTAATGTCATTTCTTGGATTTTCATAGACCTTTCCATCATCATTTCTAGAACATAGAGTTTTTGAAAGTTTAGGATTGGTTGTGACTGTGTTAATTGTGGTGATTGATGTAAGTCATTTTGGGCAGGTGGTGAGGTAGGATAGGGTTGGAGATGTGTATATTGGGGTAGTGTGTAGTGATTTTTGTTGGCATGGTGGTGTTTTTGCAGGTTTGGAAAGTTGGGGTTATTATAGTTGAGGTCCCTTTGTTCATGATTCTGAGGTTCCCTCATTCTTAGATAAGAATGTGGTTTCCATGGTGGAAATTGTGCATTCACTGTGGCAGAATGTAGAAAATCAATTTGTCTAGCTATTGATTCCAAGTGCTGCTGAGTTTGCTGGTGTAGCTGCTTGTTTTGATTCATGATTGCTCTTACTCCTTCAAGATTCATTACTCCCTTTTCTGAAATTGCATTCCGTGGCGTCTCAAATGAGTGTTGGTTATTGGCTCTTTCGTCACTGAACTCTGCAGTTCCTTGGATGGTTGCTGTTGCCTTGAGTAGGCCATCTGAGAAGTAATCTACTGCTTTTCTTGTTTCAGTGGTTAATCCTTCATAGAATGCTCGAAAATCCACCTTGTCATTTGATTTCTTGTATCTCTCCCATGCTTTGAACAGTGGTTCTTCCTCTCTTTGTATGAATGGATGTACTCCTTCTTTCATCTTGATGTGTTGTTGGGGTGAGGAAAATTTGGCTAGAAACTTGGCAACCAATTCATCCCAACTAGTTATACTTCCTTGAGGAAAGGTTTCAAGCCATTGTGCCGCTTCATCCTTCAGTGAGAAGGGAAATAACATGAGCTTAATGGTATCATGGTCTACACCATTGAGATTGACAGCCCCACATGTTTTCAGAAAAATGGATAGGTGCTGTTTAGAGTCCTCCAAGGGATTTCCACCATAGGAACAATTGTTCTCTATTAGTGTAATGAGTTGTGGCTTCATGTTGTGATGTTCTTCTTTCTCAGAAACTCCTTCTTCCCTGTGATATATAAATCAACAACGGAACACACAGCGATTCTCTTGAAAATTGAGTGTAGCCGGTTGAAACAAAACTTCAAACAGTTAGTGGGTTAGTCAAAAATTAAAGAAAAAATATTTGATCTAGATCACCACCTCACTTAATCATTGTCAATCTAGTCAATCCCCGGCAACGGCGCCAAAAACTTGATGAGATATTTTGATGAGAAACGAATTTCTACCAAAACACCCAAAACTAACCGGCAAGTGTACCGGGTCGTATCAAGTAATAAAAACTCACGGAAGTGAGGTCGATCCCACAGGGATTGAAGGATTGAGCAATTTTAGTTTAGTGGTTGATTTAGTCAAGCGAATCAAGTGTTGGTTGGGTGATTTGTGATTTGCAGAATGTAAATTGCATGGAATTAAAGAGAGCGGGAAAGTAAATTGCTGAAACTTAAAGGACAAGAAATTAAATGACAGAAACTTAAAGTGCAAGAAATGTAAATTGCAGAATCTTAAAGTGCAAGAAATGTAAATTGCTTGAAAAGTAAAGGGGATTGGGATGAGGATTTGCAGAATTTAAACAAGGGAAAACTAAATTGCATCAAACAGAAGAGGAAAAGGGAGTTGGGATTGAACCGGATCTTATAACAGCAAAGTAAATGAACAATGAAAGCATTAAACAGAGAATTGAAATGAGAATTTAGATCTCAGGACCCAGAGACTAGAAAACCAAGTCTAGATCTCAATGCCTTCCTAGATCCCACAAGAACAATAGCAAGGAAATTGTAAATTGCAAAGAAAAGAGATGAAGATCAAGTAACAGAAACAGAAATGCTAATTCAATTAACAGTAAAGGAAACAGAGAGATCCAAGATTGAGATTGAAACAGAATTTCTTCAATTCTCCAATCCAAGATCCAAGACAAAAGTCAAATGAAATTGAAAGCAATGAAAGCAAGAAATTAAAGTTCACTCAAGTTCAAAAGCTCTTCGAAAACTATTATGAAAATTCTAAAAGGAAAGCTCTAAAAGAAAACTCTCCAAAAAAAAAGCTCCCCAAACAAATTGAATTCTATCCTATTTATACACTTTCCAAAATGATCTTCAAGCCTTGAGTTGGGCCTTTGTTCTTGGTGGAATTGGGTTGAAAGAGGCCTTGGTTGATTGCTCTTGAAGATTGAAGAAGAACCGAAGTGAACCAATTGAACCGGAAATGGAGTTAGCCAACGTTGGTCTTCAACGTTAGGGTCAAAGTTAGGGGTCTAACTTTGACCCTAACTTTTCATATCAGCAAACCACATTCTTCTGGTTTAGACGTTGGCGCCAACGTTAGGGGTCTAACTTTGACCCTAACGTTGGCCTTGCTTGGTGTGATTGGTGCCAACGTTAGCCTCCACGTTAGGGGGCTAACGTTGGCGCAAACGTTGCCTACTCCCCCATTGTGATTTAAGTGCCAACGTTAGCCTCCAAGTTAGGGGGCTAACGTTGGCGCAAACGTTGGTAGCCCAGGGAGAAACTCTCAAGTTCCAACGTTAGCCTCCAAGTTAGGGGGCTAACGTTGGAGCTAACGTTGGCTACTTCCAAAGAGTGATTCATATGCCCAACGTTAGCCTCCAAGTTAGGGGGCTAACGTTGGGGCTAACTTCATGCAACCCGGTTCAATTTTCACTTATTCCATTGTCCTCTCTTCACTCCTAGCCATTCCTCTTTGCTTCAACCTTTCTCCAAGCCTTCTTCACCTATCATTGATCAACCAAACTAATCAAAGTTTTGCTCAAAATCATGAGGTATTCAATCTTCCACAATATGCAACAAATATAGTTCAAAACCTCATGAAATGGCATGAATTCACATATGGTTGGTTCAATCAAGGGAAACATGAAAATCTACTCAATTAGCTTGCTTGTAGCTTAAGAAAGTGCATAATTCTAATGAAAACAAAAGAAAAAGACTAGCTAAAATGGGCTAAGATGACTTGTCATCATGTATAAATAGGAGCTAATTCAATTTGTAGAGGGACCTTTAGCTCCATTTTTTTCTCACTTTTAATTTTCATTTGTTTTGGATTTGGGATTTGGGGAATTGGATCTAGTTTTCTTTCTGCATTTTCTTTCTTCTGCAACCTCTACTTTCTGCTTTTGGTTTTTGGAACTGAGATTGAAGAGCACCATTGATTCTGAATTTGAGAATCATCTTTTACTTTTCTTCTCAATTGTTCTAAGAATTGGATCTTAATCTTCTTTACTGGTTTTCATTTTCATTTCTTCTGCAACTTTCTTTTCTGTTGGATCAAGGGAGTAATTGAGATCTAGATCTGCTTCCTAATCTCATTGCTCTTCTCAGATCTATAATTTCTCTTTAGGATTTTATAATTGACTCAATTTTTCTTGCTGTTTTGTTTCTTGAAGCAATTTTCCGTTTCTATTCTTGCTGTTGAGATGCAGATCTGAATTCTTGCATCTCTGAGCTTTCTGATTTACTTTAGTTTGCAATTTCTTGTTCAATTCCAAATCCCAGCACCCAAATCCCTTTACTCTTAATGCAATTTACATTTCCTAGCAATCTAGATTCAGCAATTTACATTTTTTGCACTTTAAGTTTCTGCAATTTACTTTTCTTGCAATTTAAGTTTCAGCTCTTTTACTTTCTTGCACTTTAAGTTACTGCAATTTACTTCTTCTTCACTTTACTTTTCTGCTCAATTTACCTTCTGCACTTTTACTTTCTTGCAATTTAGCTTCTGTTAATCAAAATCACTCAAATCATCAAATATTCGCTTAACTAAATTCTTCACCTAACTAAAATTGCTCAATCCATCAATCCCTGTGGGATCGACCTCACTCTTGTGAGTAATTACTACTTGATACGACCCGGTTCACTTGCCGGTGAGTTTTGTGTGGAATCGGTTTTCCCTCATCAGTGGCCAAGTTGGCCCACCAACGTTGCCTCAAATGTTGGAAGGGAGGCAGAACAAGTCTCTGCATGATTTGCTGGTGCTCACGTTTGAGGGGACGTTGGCAAGCCAACATTACCTCAAACGTTGCCTCAAACGCTGCCTCCAACGTCCGCGATGAAAAGCCCAGAGTTTGGAATTGAAAAACTTGAATCGATGCGCACGCGTCAGTGACGCGTACGCATGGATGGGAAAAATGGCAATGCATGCGTAAGCGTGGTGTACGCGCACGCATAACTAAACGAAATCACAGCTTTCACGCATAAGCGTGGTGTACGTGCATGCGTGAATAAGCAAAATCACAGAGTGCACGCGTACGCGTGGATAGCAGAACGTTGGCCCTCCAACGTTGAGTCAAACGCCAATGACAGCAAATTCATCTGGTTTTATTGAAAGGTATTTGAGTCAACGTTGGCCCTCAAACGTTGACTCCAACTTGAAGCACCAGAACTTGCAATTCAAACAGATATCTTCTCAACAGTAAGGGAAACCAATTGGAAGCCATTTCAACCCAATTCTATCAAGGCCAAAAGCCAAATTCAGAGATTAAGTTCAATGGAAGGAAGTGTATAAATAGCTTAGAATTTAAGGAGGGAGGACTTCATATTTTTTACCTTTCGGCTCATTTTACTTTTCTGCGATTCTTTGAATTATGCAATGTATCCTTCAATTCCAATTTCCATTTTGAGGGCTATGAACAACTATCCCTTTCAATGGGTTAGGGAGCTCTATTGTAATTCAATGGATCAATAGTAGTTTTTATCTTCTTTTTCTTTCTTTTCTCTTGATTATTGTTAGAAAGCTTTCGATCTTAATTCAATTGGATAGTTGTCTTGACAGAGAAGCTATCCATAATTGGAATTCTTCGGATCCTTGAGAGAGGAATGAAGATTTTATGCTGGAATTGCTTTCTCATATTGGATTAGGTTGGGAGTTGGATGGATATAGTGACATGTAATCCTACCAATACTTTGATCTATGAATTTGTGTGGTATAGTCAGTGACCGAAATTCAACTCTTCCCATGAGCAATTAAATCAAGACATTGGGCAATTGTTCATGCTTAGAGAGATTGGTGTGCCAAGACATTAGGATCCAATCATCAAAGATTGCCAAGCAATGTCAATGAATGCATTGATTGAGGAAGAGATGAAAATAATTTGATCCGGAGAGTTCAATATTTCCCAAAACCCAATGAATCCCCATCTCTGATCTACCCATTCTATTTACTTTCTACTCTTTAATTTCATGCTTAATCCCTATTCCCATTTAATTTCTTGCAATTTAAGTTTCTGTCATTTAATTTCCAGCAATTTAATTTCTGTAATTTAATTTCTTGCAATTTAAGTTTCTCGCCAAATTTACATTCTGCAATCTCAACCCAATTTTGATTTCGCTCAACTAGCACAATTCTCCAATTAACATTGATCAACCAACCAATCCCTGTGGGATTCGACCTCACTCTATAGTGAGTTTTTACTTGACGACAATCCAGTGCACTTGCCAGAAGGAAATTGTTGAGAGACAGTTTCCGAGTGAATTAAGTTTATGGCGCCGTCGCCAGGGATTGGTTTTGTATTGAGAATTACTAAATTGAAGGATAACAAGATTGATCACTTTTCTTTTCTTTTGATTAATTAAATTTTAATTTCAGTTGTTCATTTTTGTTCTCTACAATTTTTAGTTGTTTTTCTGTAATTTTACTTTACTTCTATACTTTCCAGTAAAACTAACCTACTAACTCATTAATTGTTTGATTATTTGCCTCAATTGCTCTAACCACACTTTTTCATTAATTGTGAATCCTTCACTTGCTGGTTGCTGCTTGTTGTGCTCCTTGTATGACAGGTAGAAGAGAGGTTTCAACCTCCTTTGATAGTGAACTGGAAAGAACCTTCCTGAGATTAAGAAGGAAAGCAAGAGAAAAGAGGGCTGTTGGTGCAGAAGAAGAGGAGGAAAACTTGGATATAACCATGGAGGATGATATGGAAAACTATCATGAAGGAGAGGTGAACAATCATGCCAGAAGAGGTGCAGCCAACCTTGCTGGACAAGAGAGGAGAGTTCTGAGTTCCTACATCAATCCAAAACCAGGAAACTATGGTAGCAGCATTCAAAAGCCAACTATCCACGCTAATAATTTCGAATTGATGCTTCAGCTCATAACTCTTGTGCAAAACAACTGTTCTTTCGGAGGAAGTGCCCAAGAGGACCCTAATAAGCATTTCACTAAATTCAAAAGGATATCTGACACAGTTAAATCTAATAGTGTTTATCGTGACACCTATAGATTGCTACTGTTTCCATTTTCCTTGAGAGACAAAGCATCAAAATGGCTAGAATCATTTCCCAAGGAAAGCTTGACAACCTGGGAGGATGTAGTGAATAGATTCTTAACAAGGTTCTACCCTCCACAAAAAGTAAACAGGCTGAGAACTGAAGTGCAGACATTCAGACAATAGGATGGTGAGACTATTTATGAAGCTTGGGAGAGATTCAAGGATATGACAAGAAAATGCTCCTTGACATGTTTAATGAGTGGGTGCAACTTCATATCTTTTATGAAAGATTCAATTGAATCAAAGAAAGTTGTAGACCACTCATCTGGAGGTTCTCTTAACAAGAAGAAGATCATTGAAGAAGCCTTTGATGTTATAGAGACAGTGGCTGACAATGAGTATTTCTATGCCTCAGACAGAAGCAATAACAGTGGAGTCTTGGAATTAAACCATATGGATGCAATCCTGGCCCAGAATAAGATGATCACCAAGCAACTGGCTGAATTGACCAAGCAAATGGAGAAAAATCAGGCTACAGCTATCCATACTCAACCATCGCCTCAAGGAGAGTTGGACACAGAAGAAAGAGTTAACTAGGAGGAAGCTAATTACCTTGGAAATTCATCTAGGAAAGCTCATGATCCATATTCTAAAACCTATAACTCTGGTTGGAGGAACCACCCAAACTTTGGGTGGGGGAACCAACAAAACCAAGGCCAAGACCACAGACCCCATAATCCAAACCAGTATAACAACTCCATTAACCAACACTCCAACCAAAAACCATACCAAACCACACAAAATACTTACTCACAGCCACCATACCAAAGCCATAATAACCACTCTCAACACCCCAATTTCAACTAACCATCACCACATGATGATGTCAGAATGGCCAAAATAGAAGCTATGCAAGGAGTCTGAAGACATGAAGAAATTTAGGGAAGAAGTGAGAGGTAGTATAAAAAGCCAAGGGGAAGTTCTTAAGAATCTCGAATCTCAAGTAGGACATCTTTCACAGCAGTCTCCGAAGTCCACTGATAGTGTTCCAAGTGATACTGAGAAAAATCCAAGAGGGGAACTGAAGAAGGTGAGATGGGAAGAGTGTAAAGCAGTTACTCTTGCAAATGAAGAAATTCTGGAAGAAGATACCAGCAAACCAATAGATCACAGGCAAGGAAGTTCCCAGAGCAACTTAGAGAAAAAGAAACAAAGAATTGGATCTGTAGAAAGGAAAGAATCAATAAGGAAGGAAATTCCGAACCCTTATGTGCCAAAGGCACCATTTCCTCAGAGACTTAGGGGAGGTGAAAAAGAAAGGTCATATTCAAGATTCCTAGATATGTTTGCATCTCTCAATGTCAACATCCCCTTTATCAAAACTCTCCAACAGATGCCTACATACATCAAGTGCATGAAAGAGCTGCTGACCAAGAAAGGAAACTTAAAAGGAGGACAAACAGTGACAATGAACAAGGAATGTAGTGCCCTCGTCAAGAAGGACGTACTCCTGAAGAAAAAAGATCCAGGGAGTTTTCATATTCCATGTGCCATAGGAGAGACAAAAATTGACAAAGGATTTTGTGATCTAGGAGCTAGCATAAATGTGATGCCTCTATCTCTTACGAAAAAATTGCAAATCAATGAGCTGAGACCCACGGATGTAATCATCCAATTGGCGGATAAAACTCAGAACCAGGCCGAAGGAGTAGTGATGACCGGAATTCACACCCCATATAAAAATGATGAATTCATTCTTTTGGCAAGCGCACCAAAAATTATCGTCAAGTAATAACCCACAGTGGAGTGGGATCGTATCCACAGAGATTGGTAGATTTGAGAAATTTTTAATCAATTGGTGAATTAGTTATGCTAAGCAAAATAGATTGTGATTGCAGAATTGTAAATGGGCAGAAACATAAATGACTCAAAAGTAAAGAGAAGCAGTAAAGTGCAGAAAAAGAAATGACAATAATATAAAGGGCAGAAATATAAATTACTTAATTGTAAATGGGATTGGGGATTTGCATAATATAAAGAAAGCTATAAAGAAAGTGGAAGATAAGAATAGGGGAAATTCATTGAGATCAGGAGATGTTGTTCTCTTTGGATTAAATCCAGTTCATATCATCTTCAATCATGCAACTCATTGACCTCTTCGCAATCATGATTGATTGAACCCCAATCCCTTGGTAATTCAATCTCTCAGATCTTGATCAATAGCCAATTCCTTGGTCTAATTGCTCATGAAGAGAGATATGCTTGGTCCCTGATTATACCACACATCATCATAGGTCTAAGTAGAGGGAGGATTATATGTCACCATATCCAAACACCAAAATCTATATCTTACTCAGGTGTGAGAAGGGATTTCTAGCTTGGTTTCATGTTTCCTTTCCCAAGGTTCCCATGAAACCCATTTTGCATTCAATTTCTTTTCCAAGATGATTGAACACTAACATTAAAACGAAATTCCTTCTAGAAAATCAAAGAGAAGATGAAGAGAAGAACAAATTAACTATCATTAATCCATCAAGTACAACAGAGCTCCCGCTCTCAATGAGAGGGAATTTAGCTACTCATAGCTCAGAGAAAAGTACAAGAGATGGAAGAGATGATGAAGTGAAAAGTAATTCTAACTAAAACTCTACTCAACAACCCAACTCGCCACTATTTAACCCCTTTTTCAGTACTTTCAGGGGGTAATTTATACTACTCCAATCACTAGAATAAAGAAAATACAAAAGAGAAAAGAAAAATACAATTTGGAGGAAAAAAAACTCAATAAGCATGACTTTCCAGCTGGCGTGTGACAGGCGTTTGAGTGGCGTGCCACGTCCAGCCTCCAATTTGGCTTGGCGCGCCACGCCTTCGAGCCCAAGTGGCATGCCCTGGGTCTCTTAAGTGTTGGTGTTGGCCTGGCGTGCCATGCCTTCGAACCCAAGTAGCACGTCCACCGCTTTTCCTTCTTCCTCTCTTCTTTGAAAAGTTGAACTAGCATGGCATGTCCAGGGTCTGGCGTGCCACGCCCACTATGTATTCTTGGTTCCTCTTCTCTGGTCCATTGAACTAGCGTGGCACGCTCAGCGTCTGGCGTGCCACGCCCATTATGTGTGCTTAGTCCTTCTCTCTGGCCAATTGAACTAGCGTGGCACGCCCAGGGTCTGGCGTGTCACGCCCATTATGTGTGCTTGGTCCAGTAGCAGGCGTGCCACGCCTGGTCCTTCAAGTGGCATGCCTAAGTGAGATTTTGGAGCTGGCGTGCCACGCCTTCGATACCAAGTGGCACGCCCATCTTTGCTTTGGCTTCCTTGAGTGTTGGCGTGCCACGCCTGGGTCTTCAAGTCGCACGCCCAAGTGACAATTGAGAGCTAGCGTGCCACGCCTTCGACACCAAGTGGCACGCCCAGCCTTTTAGGCTTTCAACCTCTTCTCTGGAAACTTGTACTAGCGTGCCACGCCATGATGCTCAAGTGGAACGCCCCTTTAGTGTGGCTCTTTTAAGCTTGGCGTGCCACGCATGGGCCTTCAAGTGGCACGCCCAAGTGACAATTTAAAGCTGGCGTGCCACGCCTTCGATACCAAGTGGCACGCCCAAGTGATGATCCCCTCTAGATGGATGAACTGGCGTGGCACGCCCCATGGTCCAAGTGGCACGCCCATAGTGTGTTATGGACTTTGGCGTGCCACGCACAGCCTGGCGTGCCACGCCCCTTTTGTGGCCTTCAACTTTGCTCTCTGGAAACTTACACTGGCGTGTCACGCCCATCTTTTGGCGTGCCACGCCCATGTAAAGGCTTTGGGTGTCCTCTTCTGGAAAACTGTGCTGGCGTGCCACGCCCATGTAAAATGTTCAAACATGCTTCTCTGGAAATCATAACTGGCGTGCCACGCCTAGTTCCTGGCATGCCATGCCCATATATAGGACTTGAGGATCCTTTCTGGAATTCAATACTGGCGTGCCACGCCTAGCTCCTGGCATGCCATGCCCATACATTTTTGTGGCATTTGCTCCAAGTGGTACGCCAGTTTCACACGCCTAGCTTGTTTTGTTGTTTTCTTCCCTTTTTGTTGCTCTTTTCCACCTGAAATTCAGCACAACCCCATTTCAAAGTAATGTACCATAATATTCATCAATTAACTCATGAATTACAATGATCAAATGAGATTATACTCTTTTATGGTCTTTTTTATGCAAGAAAAAAGGGTAAATAATGCAAGTCATCAAGTAGTAGAAAATATATTGGTGAAAGTGGGAAACTACTTCCTCCCCACTGACTTTGTTGTTCTGGACATGGAGGAAAGTAACCTCCATCCCATTATTCTGGGGAGACCATTTCTAGCCACTGCTAGAGCGCTGATAGTTGTGAAACAAGGAGAGTTAATCCTGAGAATACATGATGAACACCTCACCTTCCATGTTTTCAAACCTACACCCGAATCTGAGCCAGAACCTAAGGAGCTGAAGGATGATCACAGCAAAATGTCCCTGGAAGAAAGCAACAGTGAACCAAAAGCAGAGCCCTTGAAACAATCCTTGGTGAACAAGCAAGAATCTCAAAAGATACAGCAACCAAGGGAGTGCAAGGAAGAGCTGAGGCCACAAGAATCAGGAAGAGCAGTTAATAAGGATCTCCCAAACACAAGAGTCAATGGAGCACTGCTGGAAGAAGAGAAAGGAGTTGTGAAAAAATTTCCAAGGGGATGGAGAAATAAGAAGATTCCTACAGAGGGTTTTACCCCTGGAGATAAGGTGATATCAGCCCACCATCCACCAACCCTACCCCATCTTCCAACCATTCCATCTCAGTTACCTCGAGCGTTCACCATCAGAAAGGTCTTCTCCCTAGAGCATGTAGAGATCATCAAGAAATCAAGTGGAGACAGCTTCACTGTGAGGGGAGAAGACCTAAGGCACTAATATGCACTATGACAAAGACCAACCGTCAAGCTAATGACTCTAAAAAAGCACTCCATGGGAGGCAGCCCATGATTTAGTTTCCTTTTTTTTTAATACTTCAGTATGAATAATAATTGTTGCTCTAACATGAATTCAAGCTCTCATAAACAATGTTGACAACTATCCATGACATTGTGAAGCATATGATCCAGTTCTAAGTTTGGTGTGCCTACAGACACACTAAGATACCTTTCAAAAATTGATGATCATATTGCCACTTTGACATGTGTTTCTTGGAATATATAGCCAAACATTAAGTTTGGTGTTCTATATATTGCAAGAACAAGGCATGAGAGTCAAAGTTCTTTTGAGTTTTAAAAATCATGAAAGTGCAACCATGTTTATAATTTTTAGCTCAAATTTAGAAATATAAAAATAAAGTGTTTCTCATGATGGTTTAACCAAAAGTGACACTAATCCCGTTGAGATCTCAATGACAATACTTGGAGGAAGTAACACTTTGAACCATATAGCCAAACACTAAGTTTGGTGTCCTCCAAGATTATATATAAGAGCACAAAAGGAGTCATGGGTGGTTAATGATGAGTATTTTGGTGGAAAAATGAATTTCTCCCAAAACACACAAATCTAACCGGCAAGTGCACCGGGTCGCATCAAGTAATAAAAACTCACGGGAGTGAGGTCGATCCCACAGGGATTGAAGGATTGAGCAATTTTAGTTCAGTGGTTGATTTAGTCAAGCGAATCAAGATTTGGTTGATTGATTGGCGAATTGCAGAATTTAAATTGCAAGGAAAGTAAAGGGAACGGGTGATTAGCATGAAATTAAAGAAAACAAGAATTAAATTGCCGAATCTTAAAGTGCAAGTAACATAAATTGCAGAAACTTAGATTGCAAGAAATGTAAATTGCAGAATCTTAAAGTGCAAGAAATGTAAATGGCTGGAAATGTAAAGGGGATTGGGGATTGGATTTGCAGAATTTAAACAAGGAAAAGTAAATTGCATCAAACAGAAGAGTAAAAGAGGATTTGGATCAAATCGGATCTCAGAGCAGAAAAGTAAATGAACATTGAAAACAGTAAACAGAGAATGTAAAATTGGGAAATCAGATCTCAGGACCCAGAGACTAGAAAACCAAGTCTAGATCTCAATGCCTTCCTAGATCCAACAAGAACAATTGCAAGGGAATTGTAAATTGCAAGGAAAGTAGATGAAGAGCAATTAACAGAAATTAAATTCAATCAAGCAGTAAATAGAGCAGAGAGATCCAAGGATGAGATTGAAACAGAATTTCTTTAATTCTCCAACCCAAGATCCAAGACAATTGTAATTAAAATTGAAAGCAATAAAACTAAGAGGAAGAGAAGTGAATTCTCCTTCCCCAAGACTAAGAAATTAAAGATCACTCAATATCCAAAGCTCTCCGAAAACTATTATGAAAATTCAAAGGAAAAGCTCCCTGAAGAACTTGAATTCTATCCTATTTATACACTTTCTTCAAATGATCTTCAAGCCTTGAGTTTGGCCTTTGCTCTTGGTGGAATTGGGTTGAAAGAGGCCTTGGTTGATTGCTCTTGGAGTTTGGAGAAGAACCAAAGTGAACCAAATGAACCGGGTTAGAGTTTTGCAAAAGTTGGACCAAAAGTTGGAGCAAAAGTTTGAGGCAAACTTTTGGTCCAACTTTTCATATCAGCCCCCATATTTTGCTGATACCCACGTTGGTGCAAAAGTTAGGGGTCTAACTTTTGCTCCAACGTTGGCCTTCTTTAGTGCACTTATGGCGCCAACGTTAGCCCAAAAGTTAGGGGTTAATGTTGGCGCAAACTTTTGCTCCTCCCCTTGTATTTTTCATGTGCCAACGTTAGCCCAAAAGTTAGAGGCTAACGTTGGCGCAAACTTTTGGTGGCCAGGGAGATTTTTCTTATGCCAACGTTAGCGACCAAGTTAGGGGCTAACGTTGGCGCAAACTTTTGGTGCCCAGGGGTGATTTTCATGTGCCAACGTTAGCCCAAAAGTTAGGGGCTAACGTTGGCGCAAACTTTTGGTGCCCAGGGAGTGATTTTCAAGTTCCAACGTTAGCCTAAAAGTTAGGGGCTAACGTTGGGGCTAACTTTTCACTCAAAAGTTTGTGCAAAAGTTTGAGGCTAACTTTAGGTCCAGCTTTTTGCTTCCTGGTTCAATTTCACTTATTCCATTGTCCTCTCTTTACTCCTAGCTATTCCTTCTTGCTTCAACCTTTCTCCAAGCTTTCTTCACCTATCATTAATCAACCAAACACATCAAAGCTATGCTTAAGATCATGAGATATTCATTCTTTCATAAAATGTGACAATTATAGTATAAAACCTCATGAAATAGCATGAATTCATACATGGTTGATTAAATCAAATGAAACATGAAAATCTACCCAATTAGCTTGCTTATGGCTCAAGAAAGTGCATAATTCAATTGAAAACTAAAGAAAAGGGCTAGTGAAACTAGGCTAAGATGACTTGTCATCACAACACCAAACTTAAAGCTTGCTTGTCCCCAAGCAAGAAAAAAAAAAGTTTATTGAGAAGAAAGGATGAAATGGAAGAGGATGTTCATGCTAGCAGAGTATTATTGATAGTTCATGGGATTTTGTATAGATATGTAAATACTCACTTCTTATTGACTCCTAGGCCTAGAAAGTCTCCTTCAAGCTTCAAGTAACATACTGCTATGACCTCTCATTATTCCTTTATCCTTGGCTATTACTTTGTTTATAAGCTTTATTTGAGTGTCATGTGTAGCAAGTTCATTTCCTTTTCTTTATACTTGACACATTATTCACTATAGACACTTGGCTCACATTCCTTCTTAGAACATTGATGCCCAGCACCTCTTTGGGCTACTAAGTGCCTTGTAGTTAGGTTGCTCTTGATAGTGGACTTTCAGCTGATGATCCCGGGTTAGTTAACCCAAGTCACCGAGTGTTGATGCACTCCAAAGAGCTTAATAATCCAAGCAGATCCTAATACAAAGACACCACAGGCATATATTCTAAGGGTCAAGCTATTGGTGTCCAGCTTTGTTTCTTTTTGTTTTTCTTTTGATCTACCACTTCTTTTTTTCTTTCTTTTTGTTTTTCTTTCCAACCAAGGATTTTTATTTGATTGAGATTCATAGACATTAGGCCACTCTATACTTAAAAGGAGATATCCTGGCTCTTTATTCACTAAAAGTGAGCTATTATACAATCACACACATACCACCACTTACTTTTATTCTACTTCTATCTAACAGAGACCATCTTACTTCACCTTCAAACATTTCTTTTATTGAACTTAAAGATGCAGGGGACAAAACATGCTTTTTGCTAAGTGAAAGTAAACACACAAGCACACACATAGACTAGCTTACTTATTTTGAAACAAACATAATGCAAAGACTATTGATTAAAAGAACTACTTAAAGATGCAAAGACAACTTAAAACAGATAGAATGCATGTTTTTTTTTTTTGTAGTGATGAACAAGGAGCAAGTCCACCTTTCATTTGTCATGCTTTTTCTTTCTCCTTTCATACACTTGGTTGCTAGTGTTTCCACCATCCGTGTTTGTTGTCTGTTGGCCTCGCCAGAATCCAGCCTTATTCATAGCCTCCTCTACTCTATCTTCAAGTCTCATAGCATTGTTTACCTCTACCTCACTTCTCTTTTTGAAGAATTCATCAAAAGTTGGGAAAGCCGGATCCATGTTGTACAAATGTTCTCCAATATAGTTTAGTTTGATTTGGCTATTGATGTTGTAATCGGCTTGTACTTCATACCTTGCATCTTGGAGTGTTGTGAACTCTTTGAGAGCCCTCAAATTTTCAGCTTGCATTTGTTCCAACTTTCCAAAAGATTCATGAGATTGAAAAGCATGTTCTTCTTGCATCACAAGGAATCTTGACTCGAATTCACTTTGTTTGTTCATCATTCTTAGCTCCCTTTCTTCTTGTGCTTGTTGGTTTTTCATGTATAGTGAATGGTATTCCTCTTGCCTTTCTTGAATTCTCATGTACTGTTGTGACAATCTTCCTATTGCTTCTTGCATTTGAGTCATATCCATATTGCCATGTGGGAAAAAGTGTGGCTGTTCCTCCTCCTCTTGTGGCTCTTCTTCTATGTGTGGCTCATCTTCTTCCATTGGTTCTTCTCTTTGCCTTCTTCCATGTGGCCTTCGGCCTTGATGTGCTTCAGGAGCCATTGTCATTCGTTCAATGGTTATGGGCATGCCTTGGCTTAACCACATTGGATTATCTTCTTTCATTGGCACTTTAGCCTTTGCACACAACCTCCAAATGGTACTTGGGTAGTATAACCAAGACCCGGCCGAATTCTTCTCAGCAAGCCTTTGGATGTCTTTTGCAAGGATTTCATGGACTCTTATTTCTCCTCCCACAATGATGCAATGCAACATCACGGCTCTCTCCCTGTTAACTTCTGAGGTGTTCACTATGCCTAGAATTGATCTTTTCATCAGCTCATACCATCCTTTTGCTTCTGGGGTAAGGTTACATCTCTTCAGATACTTATATTTGTTCTTGTCATCTCCTTCCCACTCTGATTTCTCCATACAAATATCTCTCGCAATCTCATCATAATCCTGATCTTCATTTAATCTTTGTTGGTATCCCGGTTCACTAAAGCGGACTGACTTTAGTCCCAAGACTTTCTTGATTGTATCCGAGCTAAAGTCTACTTCCACCCCCCGCACATAGCTCTTGTATGTTGGGGGCTCACGCATGTCAAGCCTTGAGACATTTGCATAGAACTCTCTTATGATATTGGCATTGATTCGGGTGGCTGGTGATGCAAGTTCCTCCCACCTCCTCTTTCGAATTTTGTCCTTCATTTCTTGGCATCCATCATCCGGCAACAAGAGTGGAATTTCAGGATAGATCCTTTTATCGTTCATCCATTCAATTTGTATATGATGGTACCGAGACTTGAATCTCCATTGGTTATATCCATGTGTGTCTTCCTCCACCATGGGGTCTTTCCCTTTTCTTCGTTTGGTTCTTGAGGAAGAGGCCATGATCACTTGGTTGGTTGAGTTTTGTGAGGTTAGAGAGAGTGTGAAGAATGTTGGAGAATTTGATGTGTGTTTGGAGCAAGAAGAAATTGAGACCGAACTTGTTATGACAAGAAATGATGAAGGGAAGTTTAAATGGTTGGAGTTTAAAGCAAGAGAAATGTTGAACAGAGCTTGTTATGTTGAGGAGTGATGAAGGGAATGAAGTTTCCAAGGTTGGAGTGATTCGGTCATGTGCATGGCTTGAGGTGGTACGTTTGAGCAATGAAAGGCTAAGATGCAACTAGACACTATGGGGATCAAACGTGTGCATGTAAGGATGAATGAAGACAAGGCTTGCTTCTTCACTTGCCTTTGCCGTGATCATTCTCAAGGAGTGGCAGATTTCTTTTTCGAAGCATGTGATGAGATTTTGTCCTCATGCTATGCTTTCCTTTGTCTTGTCTCTTTCATTGAAGATTCTTTGACCACCTAGTCATCACAACATACATTAGTTTTGTCCAACTATGGCAAGAGTATTCCTTTTATATGAATCATCAATTCTTATATCCAAATGAACCGTGACTCATCTTTGGAGGACACCAAACTTAATGTTTGGTCATGCATGAAGAAATTGTGTCTCTTCCTCCAATTAGTGAAATCCCAATGCCACTCTTAGTTAAATGTTTATAAGAATTGCTTTCATCCTAATTTTCTTTTTCTCTCTTTTTTTTCATGAAGGGTCAATTGTGTCCATAAATCGGTTCATCAAGTTTTGATGAACACCAAACTTGTTTCTTGTCAAAGGGTACATCACAATTGATGCCTTCATTACCGAATAAGAATTTTTCCATTTATAAGATTTTGGAAAACAACAATTGTATGATTATTGATGCATGAATTTCAAATTTTCATGAAGCTATGTGGACACCAAACTTTAGTGTTTGGCCATATGCTTTTAAGCTTGCAAAACGGAATTATTTGTAACGTTGGTTTAGTGTGCTTGAAGGCACACCAAACTTAAAATTCTCAGCATATGTTTCAAAACAGTGCATACAGTCAATGGACATGTTCATGAAAAGAGAAAAGAATTCATGCTCAAATGATCATAACTTATTGAATTTAAAATGACATGAATCTTAAATCATGGGTTGCCTCCCATGGAGCGCTCTTTTATTGTCATTAGCTTGACATTGAGGCTTTCTTTTATGGTGGTTAGTGCTTGTAGAGCCTCAATTTGTCTCCCCTGACTGTGATCCTCTTCTTTGTTCCCTGGTGTTCAATTTCAGCATGCTCTACTGAGAGTATGTTGCTGACAGTGTAGTAGTCCTCAGTTTGTTGGTTTGCCCCCAGCTGTTGATATATCAGTTGCACTTTGTCACCTTTGGAAAGCCCCTCTGTTGGGATCTTCCTGTTCTTCCAACCCCTTTTTGTTTTGTTTCTCCGTTTCACCTTTCCTTTTGTTGATCTTTCTTTTCTGGCCGTAGGCTTCCCTTGGGGACCTCTCTTCTCAGTGGCTAGTACTCCAATATCCTCTTGGGCCTCTTCATCGGTCTGCACAATCCTTAGCCTTGGGATGTTGCTGTGACTCTCTTTGTCAGCTTCTTCCTTCAACTGTGATTCTCCCTTGTCAATTTTCATACAGTCTTTCTTCTTATTACCAAACTGTGCTTCTGGTAACACCTTCAGAGTGACGCTCTTGTCATGCATTCTGAGAGTTAATTCTCCTTCCTCTATGTCTATGATAGCTCTAGCAGTGGCCAAGAATGGCCTTCCCAGAATAATAGAGTCACCATCATCCCCTTCTGAATCTAGAACCACAAAATCTGCAGGGTATATGAAATTGTCCACCTTGACCAGAAGGTTTTCAATCATACCCCTGGGGTATACTGTTGACTTATCTACTAGTTCTAGAGATATCTGTACTGGTTTAACTTCCTCTATATGCAGCTTTTTTACCAAGGAGGATGGTATTAAGTTGATACTTGCTCCTAGATCGCACATTGCTTTAGTGATGGTTAATTCCCCAATGGTGCAAGGTAGCAAAAAGCTCCCTGGATCTTCAAGCTTAGGGGGAAACCCTTTTTGAATCAAAACCCTGCATTCCTCAGTGAGCAGTATGGTTTCCTTCTCATGCCAACTTCTTTTCTTGTTGATAAGCTCCTTCAAAAACTTGGCATACAGAGGCATTTGCTCAAGTGCTTCAGCCAAGGGAATGTTGATTTCCAGCTTTTTGAAAGTCTCCAGGAACTTATGAAATTGTTGGTCCTTGGTTTCTTTATTGAACCTCTGGGGATATGGCAGTGGAGGTACAAAGGTTTTCTCTGCTTGTTGCTTTTGATTCTTGGTTGGCTCTTCAACTGCTTCATTCCCTTTTTTCTGAATTTTTGATTGTTCCTCCTTTGCTTGAGTTTGCTTTGAAGCTTCCTTGCTTGCCATTGCATCATCATTATTGGCTTCCTCCGTGTGTGTTGGCTGTTCCTCTTCTATTGGTCTTTTGTTGCTCTCTACTTGCTTCTTAGTAGTGTCATTGTTTCTCGTCAATATTCTCCCACTCCTTAATTGTATTGCCTTGCATTCTTCCTTAGGATTTGGGATTGTGTCACTTGGCAGTGAGCTTGAAGGTCTCTCAAGAGAAATCTGCTTGGAGATTTGCCCCATCTGTCTCTCTAGGCTCTTCAGGGATGCTTCCTGATTCTTGGTTACCATTTCCTGGTGTTTCAACATTTTGTCTATCACAGCCTCCAAGTTAGTGATTCTCTGGGCTTCAGGTGATACTTGAGGTGGGTTATGAGATGTGGGTGGTGGATGATAGGCATTTTGGTTGGTGGGTTGGTTATTAGATTGGTACTGGTTGGGGTTGGGGTAGTTGTTTTGAGGTTTTCTGTAGGGGTTTTGGTTAATCTGCTGCTGGTTGTGGTTTTGGTTGCCTCTTGGGTTGTTTTGATTTGAGTTCCTCTGCCATGGTTGTTGGTTTTGGGTATGATTATCTCCCCATCTGAGGTTTGGGTAGTTCTTCCAGGATGGATTGTATGTATCACCATACACTTAATTTGGTCCTTGGTTGTGCATATACTGTACTTGCTCTTGTTGGTGTTCTTCTTGAGTTTCTTCACTCTGTCCCCATGTGGTTGATGGTTGGCTAGTGTTAACTGCTGCAACTTGGAGACTATCAATCCTCTTGGCCATTTGCTCAAATTGTTGTTGAATTTGCTGCTGCATTATCTTGTTTTGAGCCAAGATTGAATCCACTCCTTCTAGCTCCATTACTCCTATTCTTTGTGATGGTTGGCGGCCTCTTTGATGAGCAAAGAAATATTGGTTGTTAGCCACCATATCAATGAGATTTTGAGCTTCCTCTGCAGTTTTCATGAGTTGCAAGGAGCCTCCAGCTAAGTGGTCAAGTGATTCTTGAGCCTTTAGGGTGAGTCCTTCATAGAAGTTCTGTAGCTTGTCCCACTCAGTGAACATTTCTGGTGGACATTTCCTCAGCAGAGCCTTGTATCTCTCCCATGCTTCATACAGATTTTCAGCATCCAATTGTGTGAATGTTTGTACTTCGGTTTTCAGCCTGTTAACCCTTTGAGGTGGATAGAATTTGGCTAGAAATTTAGTCACCAAATCATCCCAGCTAGTGATGCTTCCTTGAGGAAAGGTTTCAAGCTACTGTGCGGCCTTGTCCCTTAATGAGAACGGGAACAGCAGAAGCTTGTAGGTCTCAGGATTTACGCCATTGGACTTGACAGTGTCACAAATCCTTAAGAAGGTAGATAAATGTTGATTTGGATCCTCTAATGGTCCTCCCCCAAACGAGCAGTTGTTTTGGACCAATGTAATGAGTTGTGGCTTCAATTCAAAGTTGTTTGCATTGACATTAGGGGTGAGAATGCTGCTTCCACAATGTCTAGCATTTGCAAAGGTATAGGAGGCTAAAACTCTCCTCTGGGGTGGGTTGTTGTTGTTGTTATCTGCTCCACCAGGTGGATTGGTTGAATGCTCCTCCATATCTTGGAATTCTTCTTCTGATTCCTCTTCTCCAACAATATTTTTCCCTCTTTCAGCTCTTCTTAACCTCCTGAGAGTTCTCTCGTCTTGTTCATGAAAGGTGGGTGTGGTTCTTCTTATACCTGACATACAATCAAAACATAAGAAACACACAAACCAGTGACACTTCAATCTACTGCTAGAATGAAGTTTTAGTTAGCTTAAGCAAAAATTCAAACAGTTAGCGGGTTAATTGCAAATTAGAGAAACAGAAAATAAAAATGCTAGATCTAGATCACCACCTCACTTAGTCATTGTCAATCTAATCAATCCCCGGCAACGGCGCCAAAAACTTGATGAGTATTTTGGTGGAAAAATGAATTTCTCCCAAAACACACAAACCTAACCGGCAAGTGCACCGGGTCGCATCAAGTAATAAAAACTCACGGGAGTGAGGTCGATCCCACAGGGATTGAAGGATTGAGCAATTTTAGTTCAGTGGTTGATTTAGTCAAGCGAATCAAGATTTGGTTGATTGATTGGCGAATTGCAGAATTTAAATTGCAAGGAAAGTAAAAGGAACGGGTGATTAGCATGAAATTAAAGAAAACAAGAATTAAATTGCCGAATCTTAAAGTGCAAGTAACATAAATTGCAGAAACTTAGATTGCAAGAAATGTAAATTGCAGAATCTTAAAGTGCAAGAAATGTAAATGGCTGGAAATGTAAAGGGGATTGGGAATTGGATTTGCAGAATTTAAACAAGGAAAAGTAAATTGCATCAAACAGAAGAGTAAAAGAGGATTTGGATCAAATCGGATCTCAGAGCAGAAAAGTAAATGAACATTGAAAACAGTAAACAGAGAATGTAAAATTGGGAAATCAGATCTCAGGACCCAGAGACTAGAAAACCAAGTCTAGATCTCAATGCCTTCCTAGATCCAACAAGAACAATTGCAAGGGAATTGTAAATTGCAAGGAAAGTAGATGAAGAGCAATTAACAGAAATTAAATTTAATCAAGCAGTAAATAAAGCAGAGAGATCCAAGGATGAGATTGAAATAGAATTTCTTCAATTCTCCAACCCAAGATCCAAGACAATTGTAATTGAAATTGAAAGCAATAAAACTAAGAGGAAGAGAAGTGAATTCTCCTTCCCCAAGACTAAGAAATTAAAGATCACTCAATATCCAAAGCTCTCCGAAAACTATTATGAAAATTCAAAGGAAAAGCTCCCTGAAGAACTTGAATTCTATCCTATTTATACACTTTCTTCAAATGATCTTCAAGCCTTGAGTTGGGCCTTTGCTCTTGGTGGAATTGGGTTGAAAGAGGCCTTGGTTGATTACTCTTGGAGTTTGGAGAAGAACCAAAGTGAACCAAATGAACCGGGTTAGAGTTTTGCAAAAGTTGGAGCAAAAGTTTGAGGCAAACTTTTGGTCCAACTTTTCATATCAGCCCCCATATTTTGCTGATACCCACGTTGGTGCAAAAGTTAGGGGTCTAACTTTTGCTCCAACGTTGGCCTTCTTTAGTGCACTTATGGCGCCAACGTTAGCCCAAAAGTTAGGGGCTAACGTTGGCGCAAACTTTTGCTCCTCCCCTTGTATTTTTCATGTGCCAACGTTAGCCCAAAAGTTAGAGGCTAACGTTGGCGCAAACTTTTGGTGGCCAGGGAGATTTTTCTTATGCCAACGTTAGCCACCAAGTTAGGGGCTAACGTTGGCGCAAACTTTTGGTGCCCAGGGGTGATTTTCATGAGCCAACGTTAGCCCAAAAGTTAGGGGCTAACGTTGGCGCAAACTTTTGGTGCCCAGGGAGTGATTTTCAAGTTCCAACGTTAGCCCAAAAGTTAGGGGCGTTAGTTAGGGCTAACTTTTCACCCAAAAGTTTGTGCAAAAGTTTGAGGCTAACTTTAGGTCCAGCTTTTTGCTTCCTGGTTCAATTTCGCTTATTCCATTGTCCTCTCTTTACTCCTAGCTATTCCTTCTTGCTTCAACCTTTCTCCAAGCTTTCTTCACCTATCATTAATCAACCAAACACATCAAAGCTATGCTTAAAATCATGAGATATTCATTCTTTCATAAAATGTGACAATTATAGTATAAAACCTCATGAAATAGCATGAATTCATACATGGTTGATTAAATCAAATGAAACATGAAAATCTACCCAATTAGCTTGCTTATGGCTCAAGAAAGTGCATAATTCAATTGAAAACTAAAGAAAAGGGCTAGTGAAACTAGGCTAAGATGACTTGTCATCAGTTAAACAAGCATAAGGAATGCTAGTCAAATTTTTAGCTTTAAATACTAATTGTTCTCTTGCCGCCACTTGTTAGTACTTCCTTCTTTTGTCTTGTTATGATGGTTAGGTGAGCAGAAGCACTATTTAATGAAAGGGACAAGGCAATGGATGATAAAGATAGCATGAGGACAAAAGGTAAGTCACATGGTTGGAAGGGTGCTTCTTGGGAATAAAAATCTGCACACCTTGAGAATAGAGACCTAAACGACCAAAAAGATATGCTTAATGAAGAGGCAACTTTTGTCTTCATTTAACCTTGCATGCACACCCTTCATTCATAACTTGTCTCAAAGAATCCTAACCATCCATTCTTCATTAAAGCTTACTATAAATGGCTTCACTTATACCGTGCATATGAACCAAAATGTTCATACTTGTTGTACTCTAAACAAATTGTGCTCTCTAAAGCCAAAGCCCAACTACCGTGTTTATGTGCAATAAATCACCCTCATTCACTTGTCTCCACAACAGTATCTAGCCTTCAAACCACTTTTTCATCAAGAGTGCATCATACTAGCCATCCCTCTTCATAAACCTTCAACCTCCACTCGGGTAACCATCAAGAAAAGTATGGCATCTTCTTCAAGTTTCAAAAGAAGGAGAGGAAAGGAACCTATCACTGAGGAAGGTGAAAAGGACTATGATCAATGGAAATTCAGATCATGGTATCACCAAACGCAACTTGTGTGGATGAATGAAAAAAAGATATATCCAGAAATTCCTTTCCAGCTACCTGAGGATGGATGTCTAGAAATAAGAGCCAAGATGAAAAAGAGAAAATGGGAAGCGCTCATCTCACCAATCACCAGGATTAATGCCAATATCATAAGGGAGTTTTATGCTAACACTACAAGGCTGGATATGACTGAAGCCCCAATGTACAAGAGTTTTGTACGGGGTGTGGAAGTAGATTTTAGTCCAAAGACCATTATGAAGGTTTTAGGACTAAGGCCAGCACATTTTGATGAGCCGATGTACCAAAAAGGAGTGAATGGGAACCCAGATTACGATGAAATCTCTAGTGATATCTATGTGTTTAATGCTAACCGGGAGAGGGACAATCAAGGAGGGCACAAGTACTTAAAAAGGGAAGATCTCATCCTTGAAGCAAGAGGTTGGTATGAGCTGATAAAGAGATCAATTCTGGGAAGAGTGAACACCTCAGAAGTTAACAAGAAAAGGGCTGTCATGCTACACTATATAATGGTAGGAGGGGAGATAAAAGTTTAATGAGCGGATAATTTATACGCTTTTTGGCATTGTTTTTAGTATGTTTTTAGTAGAATCTAGTTACTTTTACGGATGTTTTTATTAGATTTTATGTTAAATTCACATTTCTGGACTTTACTATGAGTTTGTGTATTTTTCTGTGATTTCAGGTATTTTCTGACTGAAAATGAGGAACTTGAGCAAAAATCCGATTCAGAGGTTGAAGAAGGACTGCTGATGCTGTTGGATTCTGACCTCCCTGCACTCAAAGTGGATTTTCTGGAGCTATAGAACTCAAAATGGCGCGCTTTCAATTGCGTTGGAAAGTAGACATCCAGAGCTTTCCAGAAATGTATAATAGTCTATACTTTGAACGAGTTTAGACGACGTAAAAGGGCGTTGAACACTAGTTCTACGCTACTGTCTGGAGTTAAACGCCAGAAACAAGTCACAAACCAGAGTTGAACGCCAGAAATACGTTACAACCTGGCGTTCAACTCCAGAAAGAGCCTCTGTACGTGTAACATTCAAGCTAAGCCCAAGCACACACCAAGTGGGCCCCGGAAGCGGATTTATGCATCAATTACTTACTTCTGTAAATCCTAGTAGCTAGTTTATTATAAATAGGACTTTTTACTATTGTATTAGACATCTTTTAATCATCTTTTGATCATGTTTTGATCATTTTTAGATCTCTAGACCTCCATGGGAGGCTGGCCACTCGGCCATGCTTACCCTATATTCACTTATGTATTTTCAACGGTAGAGTTTCTACACTCCATAGATTAAGGTGTGGAGCTCTGCTTTTCCTCAAAGATTAATGCAAAGTACTACTGTTTTCTATTCAATTCAACTTATTCAGCTTCTAAGATATTCATTCGCACTTCAACCTGAATGTGATGAACGTGACAATCATCATCATTCCCTATGAACGCGTGCCTGACAACCACTTCCGTTCTACCTAAGATTGAATGAGTATCTCTTGGATCTCTTAATCAGAATCTTCATGGTATAAGCTAGATTGATGGCAGCATTCATGAGAGTCCGGAAAGTCTAAACGTTGTCTGTGGTATTCCGAGTAGGACTCTGTGATTGAATGACTATGACGAACTTCAAACTCGCAAGTGCTGGGCGTAGTGACAGACGAAAAAGGAGCGTGAATCCTATTCCAGTATGATCAAGAACCTCAGATGATTAGCCGTGCTGTGACAGAGCATTTGGACCATTTTCACAAGAGGATAGGATGCAGCCATTGGCAAGGGTGACGCCTCCAGACGATTAGCCATGCAGTGACAGCGCATCGGACCATTTTCCAGAGAGGATCAAAAGTAGCCATTCACAACGGTGATGTCCTTACATAAAGCCAGCCATAGAAAGGAGTAAGATTGATTGGACGAAGACAGCAGGAAAGCAGAGGTTTAGAGGGACGAAAGCATCTCCATGCATTTATCTGAAATTCTCACCAAGGATTTACATAAGTATTTCTATCCCTGTTTTATTATTAATATTCGAAAACTCCATAACCATTCTATATCCGCCTGACTGAGATTTACAAGATGACCATAGCTTGCTTCATACCAACAATCTCCGTGGGATCGACCCTTACTCGCGTAAGGTTTATTACTTAGACGACCCAGTGCACTTGCTGGTTAGTTGTGCAAAGTTGTGATAAAAAGTTGAGTTTACAATTGAGCGTACCATGTTGATGGCGCCATTGATGAAGAAGAAGCATAAAAAGCTTCTCTCACTACAGAGTCAACTAGAGCCCCCACAGTCAAACTTTAAGTTTGGTGTTGGAAGGCCACAACCAAACTATAAGTTTGGTGTTGAACTCCCATATCCAAACTCTAAGTTTGGTGTTGGGGACTCTCAACAATGCTCTGAACATCTGTGAGGCTCCATGAGAGCCCACTGTCAAGCTATTGACATTAAAGAAGCGCTTGTTGGGAGGCAACCCAATTTTTATTGTTTTTCATGTTTTATTAGGTTCATGATCATGTGCAGTCACAAAATAAATATAAAAATTGAAAACGGAATCAAAAACAGCAGAAGAAAAATCACACCCTGGAGGAAGACCTTACTGGCGTTTAAACGCCAGTAAGAAGCATCTGGCTGGCGTTCAACGCCAGAACAGAGCATGGTTCTGGCGCTGAACGCCCAAAATGGGCAGCATCTGGGCATTTGAATGCCAGAATTGCACCCTGGAGAAGAGCTGGTGCTGATCACCCAGAACAAGCATGGTTCTGGCATTCAACGCCAGAAATGGGCAACAAATGGGCGTTCAACGCCCAGAACAAGCACCAATCTGGCACTGAACGCCCAGAGTTATGTGCAAAGGCATTTTACATGCCTAATTTGATGCAAGGTTGTAAATCCTTGAACACCTCAGGATCTGTGGACCCCACAGGATCACCTCAGGATCTATGGACCCCACAGGACCCCCACCTACCTCTACTCACTTCTTCTCACTCCTCTTTCACACAATCCCATAAACACTCTTCCCCAAAACTCTTCACCAATCACCTCAATCTCTCTTCCCTATCACCACTTCACCACTCACATCCATCCACTCTTCCCCATAAACCTACCTCATAAACTCCACCTACCTTCAAAATTCAAAATCAATTTCCCACCCAACCCATCCTAAATGGCCGAACCTAACCCCCCTTCCCTTCCCTATATAAAGCCCTCCATTCTTCCTCATTTTCACACAACACAACCCTCTCTTTTCTTCTTGGCCGAATACACCTCTCCCCCTCTTCTCCACATTTCTTCTTCCTCTTCATCTATTCTTTCTTTTCTTGCTCGAGGGCGAGCAAAATTCTAAGTTTGGTGTGGTAAAAGCATAAGCTTTTTGTTTTTCCATTACCATTGATGGCACCTAAGACCGGAGAATCCTCTAGAAAAGGGAAAGGGAAGACAAAAGCTTCCACCTCCAAGTCATGGGAGATGGAAAGATTCATCTCCAAAGCTCATCAAGACCACTTCTATGATGTTGTGGCCAAGAAGAAGGTGATCCCTGAGGTCCCTTTCAAGCTCAAGAAGAATGAGTATCCGGAGATCCGACATAAAATCCAAAGAAGAGGTTGGGAAGTTCTAACAAAACCCATCTAACAAGTCAGAATCCTAATGGTTCAAGAGTTCTATGCCGATGCATGAATCACTAGGAACCATGATCAAAGTAAGAACCCGGACCCAAAGAATTATCTCACCATGGTTCGGGGGAAATACTTAGATTTTAGTCCAGAAAATGTGAGGTTGGCGTTTAACTTGCCTATGATGCAAGGAGATGCACGCCCCTACACTAGAAGGGTCAACTTTAATCAAAGGTTGGACCAAGTCCTCATGGACATATGTGCGGAAGGAGCTCAATGGAAAATTGACTCCAAAGGCAAGCCGGTTCAATTAAGAAGACTGGACCTCAAGCCTGTAGCTAGAGGATGGTTAGAGTTCATACAACGATCCATCATCCCCACTAGCAACCGATCCAAAGTTACTGTGGATCGGGCCATCATGATTCATAGCATCATGATTGGAGAGGAAGTAGATGTTCATGAAGTCATCTCCCTTGAACTCTACAAAATAGCCGAAAAGTCCTCCCCCATGGCAAGGCTAGCTTTTCCTCATCTTATTTGCCATCTATGTTACTCAGCTGGAGCTTTCATAGAAGGAGACATTCCCATTGAGGAAGAGAAGCCCATCACTAAGAAAAGGATGGAGCAAGCAAGAGAGCCCATTCATGGAGCTCAAGAGGCGTATGAAGCTCATCACCATGAGATCCCGGAGATGCCTCCAATGCATTTCCCTCCACAAAACTATTGTGAGCAAATTAACACCTCCCTAGGAGAATTAAGTTCCAACATGGGACAACTAAGGGTGGAACATCAAGAGCACTCCATCATCCTTCATGAAATTAGAGAAGATCAAAAAGCAATGAGGGGGGAGCAACAAAGACAAGGAAGAGACATAGAAGAGCTCAAGGACATCATTGGTTCCTCAAGAAGGAAACGCCACCATCACTAAGGTGGACTCATTCCTTGTTCTTACACTCTCTGTTTTTCATTTTCTATGTTAAGTGCTTATCTAAGTTTGTGTCTTATTACATGATCATTAGTATTTAGTAACTTTGTCTTAAAGTATGAATGTCCTATGAATCCATCACCTCTCTTAAATGAAAACTGTTTTAATTCAAAAGAACAAGAAGTACATGAGTTTCGAACTTATCCTTGAACTTAGTTTAATTATATTGATGTGGTGACAATGCTTCTTGTTTTCTGAATGTATGCTTGAATAGTGCATATGTCTTTTGAAGTTTTTGTTCATGAATGTTAAATATGTTGGCTCTTGAAAGAATGATGATAAGGAGACATGTTATTTGATAATCTGAAAAATCATGAAAATGATTCTTGAAGCAAGAAAAAGCAGCAAAGAACAAAGCTTGCAGAAAAAAAAATAGGCAAAAAAAATAGAAAGAAAAAGAAAAAGCAAGCAGAAAAAGCCAAAAGCTCTTAAAACCAAGAGGCAAGAGCAAAAAGCCAATAACCCTTAAAACCAAAAGGCAAGGGCAAATAAAAAGGATCCCAAGGCTTTGAGCATCAGTGGATAAGAGGGCCTAAAGGAATAAAATCCTGGTCTAAGCGGCTAAACCAAGCTATCCCTAACCATGTGCTTGTGGCGTGAAGGTGTCAAGTGAAAAATTGAGACTGAGCGGTTAAAGTCAAGGTCCAAAGCAAAAAAAAAGAGTGTGCTTAAGAACCCTGGACACCTCTGATTGGGGACATTAGCAAAGCTGAGTCACAATCTGAAAAGGTTCACCCAATTATGTGTCTGTGGCATTTATGTATCCGGTGGTAATACTGGAAAACAAAGAGCTTAGGGCCACAGCCAAGACTCATAAAATAGCTGTGTTCAAAAATCATCATACTGAACTAGGAGAATCAATAACACTATCTGAACTCTGAGTTCCTATAGAAGCCAATCATTCTGAACTTCAATGGATAAAGTGAGATGCCAAAACTATTCAAGAGGCAAAAAGCTACAAGTCCCGCTCATCTGATTGGAGCTATGTTTCATTGATAGTTTGGAATTTATAGTATATTCTCTTCTTTTTATCCTATTTGATTTTCAGTTGCTTGGGGACAAGCAACAATTTAAGTTTGGTGTTGTGATGAGCGGATAATTTATACGCTTTTTGGCATTATTTTTAGTATGTTTTTAGTAGAATCTAGTTAATTTTAGGGATGCTTTTATTAGTTTTTATGTTAAATTCACATTTCTGGACTTTACTATGAGTTTGTGTGTTTTCCTGTGATTTCAGGTATTTTCTGGCTGAAATTGAGGGACTTGAGCAAAAATCAGATTCAGAGGTTGAAGAAGGACTGCTGATGCTGTTGGATTCTGACCTCCCTGCACTCAAAGTGGATTTTCTGGAGCTAAAGAACTCAAAATGGCGCGCTTCTAATTGCGTTGGAAGGTAGACATCCAGGGCTTTCCAGAAATATATAATAGTCCATACTTTGAACGAGTTTAGATGACGTAAAAGGGCGTTGAACGCCAGTACTACGCTGCTGTCTGGAGTTAAACGCCAGAAACAAGTCACAAACCAGAGTTGAACGCCAGAAATACATTACAACCTGGCGTTCAACTCCAGAAAGAGCCTCTGCACGTGTAACATTCAAGCTCAGCCCAAGCACACACCAAGTGGGCCCCGGAAGTGGATTTATGCATTAATTACTTACTTCTGTAAACCCTAGTAGCTAGTTTATTATAAATAGGACTTTTTACTATTGTATTAGACATCTTTTGATCATGTTTTGATCATTTTTAATGGTAGAGTTTCTACACTTTTTACTTCTCTAGACCTCCATGGGAGGCTGGCCACTCGGCTATGCTTACCCTATATTCACTTATGTATTTTCAATGGTAGAGTTTCTACACTCCATAGGTTAAGGTGTGGAGCTCTGCTATTCCTCAAAGATTAATGCAAAGTACTACTGTTTTCTATTCAATTCAACTTATTCAGCTTCTAAGATATTCATTCGCACTTCAACCTGAATGAGATGAACGTAACAATCATCATCATTCCCTATGAACGCGTGCCTGACAACCACTTCTATTCTACCTAAGATTGAATGAGTATCTCTTGGATCTCTTAATCAGAATCTTCGTGGTATAAGCTAGATTGATGGCGGCATTCATGAGAGTCCGGAAAGTCTAAACCTTGTCTGTGGTATTCCGAGTAGGACTCTGTGATTGAATGACTGTGACGAATTTCAAACTCGCGAGTGCTGGGCGTAGTGACAGACGCAAAAGGAGGGTGAATCCTATTCCAGTATGATCGAGAACCTCAGATGATTAGCCGTGCTGTGACAGAGCATTTGGACCATTTTCACAAGAGGATAGAATGCAACCATTGGCAAGGGTAACGCCTCCCGACGATTAGCCATGTAGTGACAGCGCATCAGACCATTTTCCAGAGAGGATCAAAATTAGCCATTGACAACGGTGATGTCCTTACATAAAGCCAGCCATAAAAAGGAGTATGATTGATTGGACGAAGACAGCAGGAAAGCAGAGGTTTAGAGGGATGAAAGCATCTCCATGAATTTATCTGAAATTCTCACCAAGGATTTACATAAGTATTTCTATCCCTGTTTTATTATTAATATTCGAAAACTCCATAACCATTCTATATCCGCCTGACTGAGATTTACAAGATGACCATAGCTTGCTTCATACCAACAATCTCCGTGGGATCGACCCTTACTCGCGTAAGGTTTATTACTTGGACGACCCAGTGCACTTGCTGGTTAGTTGTGCGAAGTTGTGATAAAAAGTTGAGATTACAATTGAGCGTACCATGTTGATGACGCCATTGATGATCATAATTTCGTGCACCAAAGTTCACGAGATCATTGCAAATGATATTCAAAAGGTTGCAGAGAAAAATTCTGCTGAAACCTGGCTCTATTACCCAAGCACCATTATGAGGTTATGCATGAAGTCCAGAGTGCCAATGGAGGATGCAAACCCAACATGGCTGCATCCAGGCGTGCTTATGACCCTCGAAAGGATGATGAATGTCACAGAGGCACAACAAAGTTGAAGACCATAAAGGAGGCAAAGCAGAGAGGAACCACGGGAGGAAGAAGAACCAGATGCAGAAGAAGAAGAAGAGCAACAATTCCAGTCACAAACCAACATAGACATGTGCCGGATGTAAGAAGCAATTGAAAGGTTATCCGAACAGTACATGAGAGTTCAAGAGAAACAAGAAGAATTTCATTCACAATACATTAAAGCTCAAGAGAGACAAGAGAAGCTTCAGTTGAGAATGATGAGCTAGCAGAGAGGTTTTGAGTCAAGATCTCTAGTTATGCAAAGAGAACAAGCTTCACAATTTCAAGGATCTTTTAACCAGCTGGCCCAACTTTAAGTTGATAATATAAGAGCTTTCAAGGAGTTCACGACTCTTCAGGATGCAAGATATAGAGTTCAATCCGATTATAACATAAATGGTCAAATCAAGCTCAACTACATTACGGAAGGAGTGACATAGAAGTAGACAAAGCAATACGCCTTGAAGATAAAGTGGAAGAGACAATGAAGAAAGATGGATTCTGGACAAGGCTAAAGGGAAAAGGCAAGGGAGAAGCTAGTAAGCAAGCAAGCGAGAAGAAGAAGAAAGACAAACAGGATAAAAAATGAGAGGTGGACTTGCTCCTTGGTTATTCTATTCAATAAAGAAAGAACATGTCTGTTTAGTTGATAGTAACTTTTAGTTAAAGTCAATTTGCATGCTTTGATGTTTAATTTTGCAATAAGTATTGTTCATACCCTAGGTCGAGTTGTTCGACCCGGGCTGATTGAAGACAAAGCGACCGACCTCTTCAGGTCAGGTCCCCCGACCTCTTCTTTCAAGAGTTCGGCCAAATCGCCACAAGAAGCCCAAGCAGGCCCAAACAAAGGGACATAGCCCAATTTAAAGGCAGCTAAAGCCTAGAAAGATAAAGGTGGTTCCCCTTAGAGATAAGATGACTTCACTTAAAGATAAGATAAGATAACTAACTTATCTTATCTATAAAGGTCAGCCCACACTACTATAAATACACTGGAGCACCCAGGTATAACTAATACTCTGATTCTACTAAAAACCTACTTAAAGCCCATGCTAACTTAAGCATCGGAGTCCCTTGCAGGTACCACCACCCTCTGGTGATCAACGATCAGCAGTATCACCAGATCCAACAAATCGGACACGACAGCTCCGGCCACCACAGCAGATCTCATACGAGATCGACCTTTAGTTTCAGGTAACCCTCAGAACATTGGCACCGTTGCCGGGGAACCTAGAAGTCATTCCATTATCATGACGGATAACCTTGACAACGATCACAACTCCGGTTTGGAAGAAAGAACACCGCATAAGAACGCGGATGTCACACCAAAGGATACACCTCAACCGAACGGAGACAAGCATTCACCAAACACGGAAATCTTAGAAGCCCTACAAGCTGAACAGGATCGTCTCAAACAACTCGAAAAAGAGGCCGAGCATCTACGAGAAGCCGAGAGGAACCTCCGGAGAGAAACTAGGAGACGCTGAGAGTTAGAAGACAAGCTCCTAAAGCTCGAGGCTGACCTCAAAGCTAAAACAGTTCAGTCCAGTCACGATGACAGCTCCCACAAGGACAAAGATCCCTTCACCAAAGAGATCATGAAAGCTAAAGTCCCAAAGGATTTTAAAGCTCCCGACATGAACCCATATGATGGTACCTATGATCTGAGCCATCATCTCAACAATTTCAGAAGCAGAATGTATCTCACTGATGCCTTGGATGCCATACGATGCAAAGCCTTCCCGACTAACCTAACAAAGACAGCAATAAAGTGGTTCGACAGTTTGCCTCCCAGATCCATCATAAGTTTTGACGACTTAGCCAAAAAGTTCCTTGCCAGATTCTCTATCCAGAAGGACAAAGCCAAACACGCCCCAAGCTTATTAGGGATCAAGCAAGGAGATCGGGAGAGTCTTCACAGCTACATGGAAAGATTCAACAAAGCATGTCTGGACATACAAAGTCTGCCAACAGAAGTAGCCATCATGGTCTCATCAATGGCCTAAGAGAAGGACCTTTTAGTCACTCCATATCAAAAAAGCATCCAATATCTTTGAACGAGGTACAAGAACGGGCAGAGAACTATATTAACATGGAAGAGAATTCTCGATTAGGAGAAACCTCAAAACCTGGATTCTCCTACCCCTCTCGGGACAAGGATAAAGAGTCCAAGAAAAAAGAAGATCAACCCAATGAGAAGCCTAGAAAATACCACAATTACACACCTCTTCGGGTGTCTCTTGTGGATGTTTACCGAGAAATATGTAACACTGAAAAGATCCCATCACCCCGCCCAATCAAAAGTAAAAAAGAAGGGGAAAGTCGGATAGAATACTGCGAATACCACCAAATTTACAGACATCCTACTAACGAATGCTTCGACTTGAAAAATGTCATAGAGAAATTGGCAAGAGAAGGACGACTAGACCGGTACTTAGCAAACAAAGCGGATGAACCAAGAAAAAGAAGATGGGACAAAGAGGTCGGACAAGCTGAACAACCACCTCACACTCCTGAGAGACATGTTCATCTCGCAAAAGACACCTTAAAGAGGTATATCATGTTGGGGAAGGAGAGAGGTCATCCGACCTCCCTACTATTACCTTCACCCAAGAAGATGCAACAGGCATTATCCCGGGACATGATGATCCCATGGTCATTGCCATCATACTGGCCAATGCTAATCTCCATAGAACATTGGTAGACCAAGGAAGCTCCACAGATATCTTGTTCAAATTCGCCTTTGACAAACTCGGGTTGTAAGATAAAGAGCTCAGTGCATATCCAAATAGCTTATTCGGACTAGGAGACACTCCAATTCAACCACTTGGATATATCTCGTTACACACAACCTTTGGAAAAGGAACCAGGTCAAGGACACTCAACATAGACTACATCGTAGTTGATGTGAGCTCAGCTTATAACGCTCTAATAGGCCGGACAACACTGAACCAGCTCGCTGCAGTGGTCTCGACTCCACATCTATGCATGAAGTTCCCCACTCCGGAGGCGATCGCCACGATAAAGGGAGACCAAAAAATCACACGACACTGTTACAATGAAAGTCTAAACCTTAAAGGCAACCCCAAAAGAGAGGAAGTCAGCACTATTGAGCTCGGGGGAGTCCAAGCTCTTGAGGAACTTCGACCACAGCCGGAAGGCGAGATTGAAGAGGTCCAAATCAGCGATGCCCGGGATAAGACAACAAATGTCGGGGTAACCTTAAAGGGAGGCTTAAAGGAGCCTCTGATACAGCTCTAAAGGACAACGCCGACCTCTTCGCATGGAAGGCCGCAGACATACCGGGCATAGATGCCGAGCTAATGTGCCATAAACTGGTGATACACCCAGGATCTCAGCCAGTACAGCAGAAGCGTAGGAAGCTCGAACCGAAAAGGTCTCAAGCTGTGGAAGAGCAGGTGCAAGCCTTACTGGAGGCAGGATTCATAAGGGAAGTTAAGTACCCATTATGGCTAGCCAACATCGTCTTGGTAAAAAAGTCAAATGGGAAGTGGCGGATGTGTATTGACTACACCGATCTCAATAAAGCTGACGTTAGGATTTTTGCTAGTAAAAAATTTTATAAAAATAGTCGCATTGTAGATATAGTTTCTAAACCAACAGAAATCCCTTCGTACAAACGTTTTGGTTGTCACAAGTAACAAACCCCTTAAAAATTGATAACCAAAGTATTTAAACCTCGGGTCATCTTCTCAAGGAACTGCAGGGAAGTATGTTCTTATTCTCGGTTGTGAAAATTGTAAATTGGGGTTTTGAAGATGAGAAACAAGTAATTTAAATGGCAGGTAAAATAAATAAATAACTGTAAAATAAACTTTTGGCAAGGTATGAGAAATTGGAAGTCCTATCCTAGTTATCCTTATCAATGATGATGAAGATTGAATCTTAATTCCACTTAGTTAGCCTTTACTTAAAGCAAAGAAAGGTCAAGTGACTAATTAGTTTGATCTTCAAATCCTAGTTAATCCCTAAGGAAAGATTGGGATTATTGAAGTTCAATTCAATTAGCAAAGATAACAATTATCAATCATGTTGAGTTTGATAACTCCTGAGTTACTGATTTCTTAACCAAGAGAAAAAGGAAAAAAAGTAAATCTACTTGAATAAAAATGTCTTCAGATTGGAAGCAATAGTAACATAAATAAAAGAAAGCAATCATAAACTGAAATACCTCAAATAACATTAATTCAAAGAATAATCTGTAACATAGAAGAATTCATAAATTAAATTGAGAAAATAAGTAATTAAAAAGGAATATTGAACCTGATAAAAAAAGAGATAATCCTGAAAGCAAAAGAAATCCTAATTCTAAATCTTAAAAGAGGGAGGAGAGAACCTCTCCCTCTAAACTACATCTAAATCATGAATAGCGAATAATTGGAGACTCGCTTTTGAATGGGTGCATTCCCCCACTCCATAACCTCTGACCTGTGTCTTCTGGACTTGGATTTGGGCCAAAAAGGGCTTCAGAAATCGCTCGGAGTATTTTTTGTAATTTCTGGTGCGTGGCCTCTGCCACGCGTCCGTGTGGGTCACGCGGTCGCATCATCTGGAGTTTTCCTTGTCACGCGGTCGCTTTAGTCATGCGTCCGCGTCATGTGCGTTTCGCTTAAGGCACGCAATCGCGTCAATCACGCGGTCACTGCCATTTCGCGCTGGCATGCGACATCGTCGTCCATGCGATCGCGTCGCTTCCAGTTTCTTCAAAAACTCCGTTTTGTGCTTTTCTTCCATTTTTGTATATTTCCTTTCCATCCTTTAAGTCGTTCCTGCCTTAGAAGATCTGAAACTACTCAACACACGAATCACGGCATCGAATGGAAATAAAGAGTAATTAAAATAATTATTTTTATATACATCACATAATAAGGAAGGGAAAGTAAAACCACGCAATATTCATGAATAAGTGAGTGAAGGATTGAATAAATCACTTAATTTGAGCACAAAATATTTCATAAAATATGGGTTTATCAAAAGGCTGCCCAAAAGATCCCTACCCACTCCTAAATATAGACACTCTAGTGGATGCCTCTTCCAGATACAAGTACCTCTCCTTCATGGATGCTTATTCAGGATACAATCAAATCCCGATGTACACCCCCGACCAAGAAAAGACCTCGTTCCTAACCCCAAAAGCAAATTACTGCTATATCGTCATGCCATTCGTGCTTAAAAATGCAGGAGCTACTTATCAAAGAATGATCAACAAAGTCTTTGCAGACCACATTGGGAAACTAATAGAGGTTTACAAAAGGAGGAATCCTTGTTGCCCGACCTCGCCAAAGTGTTCGACACCATTAGAAAGCATGGCATGCAACTTAATCCCGCAAAATGCACCTTCACGGCAGAAGCTGGCAAATTCTTGGGCTTCATGCTCACGCAAAGAGGAATCGAGGCAAACCCAGATAAATGTCAGGGTATACTCGACATGAAAAGCCCGACCTACGTCAAAGAAGTACAACAGCTTAACGGAAGACTTGCAGCCCTGTCCAGGTTTCTAGCAGGCTCAGCCAACAGATATCTTCCCTTTTACGCCATATTAAAGAAAGGAAAGAGGTTTGAGTGCACAACAAAGTGTGAGCAAACCTTCCAAGATTTCAAAAAATTCTTGGGGTAACCACCAGTTCTTACCCGACTACGGGAAGGAGAAGTACTCATATTATACCTCGCAGTGGGAAATCGGGCGATCGCTTCAGCACTTGTCAGAGAAAACGAGGGTGAGCAGCAACCCATCTACTTCATCAGCAAAGCTTTACAAGGGGCCGAACTGAACTATCAAAAGATAGAAAAGTTTGCCTACACACTTATACTCACTTTTCGATGACTTTGCCCGTACTTTCAAGCGCACACTATCAAAGGTCGGACCAACCAGCCCATAAAAGGCATCCTACAGAAGACAGACTTAGCAAAAAGAATCCTGCAATGGACGATCGAGTTGTCCAAATTCGATCTTCAATATGAAGCCCGGACAGCCATCAAATCACAGTACCTGGCCGACTTCATTGCCGAGAACACTAATACCCTGGGAACTCCCACAAGATGGAATCTCTATGTGGATGGCTCTTCAAACAAAATCGGGAGTGGCGTAGGTGTGATAATAGAAAGCAATCAGGGAACCCAAATCGAACTCTCACTAAAATTCGAATTTCCTGCTTCAAATAATCAAGTTGAATATGAGGCATTACTGGCTCGTTTGAGGCTGGCTAAGGAGGTAGGAGTTCAAAAGCTCACCATCTTCAGTGATTCACAAGTAGTTACCTCAAAAATAGAAGGGAGGTACCAAGCTAAGGACCCTACCATGAAGAAATATCTCGACGATACTAGAGAACAGCTCGGATATATTGGGGAATATGAGGTCTAACATATATCTC
Organism: Arachis hypogaea; assembly: GCF_003086295.3. Classification (NCBI taxonomy): domain Eukaryota; kingdom Viridiplantae; phylum Streptophyta; class Magnoliopsida; order Fabales; family Fabaceae; genus Arachis; species Arachis hypogaea. The sequence goes on along the minus strand of NC_092046.1, from coordinate 50,071,232 downwards.
GAGAACAGAATGCTCGGGCGGATGCACTCTCAAAACTAGCCAGCACCAAACCAGGGAGCAATAACAGAAGCCTCATCCAGGAAACATTACAAAGCCCATCAATCACAGAGGAAGAAAATGTCCTAACCATATCTGGTCAGGATCAAGGGTGGATGACCCCCATTACCAACTACCTTAAGACAGAGACACTCCTCACAGATAAGAAGGAGGCAAAGAGGTTGATACGAGAAGCACAGTACTACACTATGGTAGGCAACATCTTATATAGGAGAGGGATTTCAACACCCCTCCTAAAATGTGTACTGACCTCCAACACAAAGGAAGTTCTAGAAGAAGTACACAGTGGTATGTGCGGCAACCATCTCGAGGCATGAGCTCTCTCTAAGAAGGTACTTCGAGCTGGATTCTTCTGGCCGACCTTACAAAAAGAAGCGACAGAGTTCGTCAAGATATGTCCACCATGTCAGAAGCATGCTAATTTCCACATCGCTCCACCAGAAGAGCTCATTAGTGTAACGTCACCCTGGCCATTTGCAAAGTGGGGGCTCGATCTACTCGGACCTTTTCCCCAGGGGTCGGGACAAGACAAGTTCCTCATTATAGGAGTAGACTATTTTACAAAATGGATTGAGGTAGAGCCCCTAGCTAATGCCACCTCTCAAAGAAGTCAGAAATTTCTCTACAGGAACATTATCACAAGGTTCAGGTTCCCTTACTCCATAACCACAGATAATGGCACTCAATTAACTGATACAGGTTTCAGGAACCTGGTAGCTAACTTGAAAATAAAGCACCAATTCACATTCGTAGAACACCCACAAGTTAACGGACAGGCAGAAGCTGCCAACAAAGTAATTCTAGCTGGGTTAAAACGAAGATTACAAGATGCAAAGGGAGATTAGGCCGAAGAGCTCTCACAAGTCCTATGGGCATATCGGACAACCCCGTATTACACCACAGGAGAATCACCCTTCCGACTTGCTTACGGAATGGAGGCAATGATCCCAGTGGAGATAGAGGAAGGATCCCCCAGAATGATCCTCTACAATCAAGAGACTAACTCCCAAAATCAAAGGAAAGAGCTCGACCTACTTCCAGAAGTCCGAGAAAGAGCTCGGATTAGAGAGGAAGCGTTAAAACGTCGAATGACTTCAAGGTATAATCAGAGGGTAATCCGGCGAAGCTTTGCCAACAACGATCTCATCCTAATCCGAAATGACATTGGAGCAAGTCGATCAGAAGAGGGGAAGCTAGCAGCTAACTGGAAAGGAACTTACCGAGTTGTAGACGTACTGAGAAAAGGCTACTACAAGGTGTCTGACCTCGAGAGACGAGAGCTACCAAGGTCATGGCATGCCTATAACCTAAGAAGTTTTTCAAATTCCCTAAAAAGTTTCCTACCAAGATGCATTAATCTGAGCGCAAAAATTCATCGCTCGATTATGACAAGGTCGGCAAGGTGAAAACCAAATTCATCGCCCGATTACGACAAGGTTGGCAAGGTGAAAACCAAATTCATCACCCGATTACCACAAGGTCGGCAGAGTGAAAGCGATAAAAACAGATTAATGCAAGAAGTTATAAAAAGTAATCCATAAAAAGCGGCCTGACGAGGTTTTACTAAAAAAGGACTACTAAAAATAACTTAGTTGGGACCGACAAGAGAAGTCGAACCAACAAAAGCTACAGCTTGGACCGACAAGAGAAGTCATACTGATGAACGGATAATTTATACCCTTTTTGACATTGTTTTTACATAGTTTTTAGTATATTTTAGTTACTTTTTATTATATTTTTATTAGTTTTTATTCAAAAATCACATTTCTGGATTTCTTCACTATCTGCACTCAGTTACTCATTTTCTGTAATCCCTAAGTAACTAGTTTATTATAAATAGCACTTTTTACTATTATATTCAGATCTTGGCATACTTGGAAACTTTGATCTGGCATTGTTCACGTTTGGAGGCTGGCCTCACGGCCATGCCTAGACCTTTTTCACTTATGTATTTTCTACGGTAGAGTTTTTACACCCCATAGATTAAGGTGTAGAGCTCTACTGTTCTTCATGAATTAATGCAAGTACTATTGTTTTTCCTTCAATTCACACCTACTTCTTCTCCAAGATATACTCTCGTATTTAATTCAGTTAAGTCAGAATGAAGGGGTGACCCATGACAATCACCCACTATCTTCGTTACTCGCTTAGCCAAGATCCGCGTGCCTGACAACCACAAGTAGTCTACATGATGTTCAACGTAGTCATTGGACGACAGCTGGAGTATATTCTCTTGGGTCTCTAATACACGGACCGAGTCCGTGAGATTAGGATCTTCGTAGTATAGGCTAGAACCAATTGGCAGCCATTCCTGAGATCCGAAAAGTCTAAACCTTGTCTGTGGTATTCCGAGTAGGATCTGGGAAGGGATAACTGTGACGAGCTTCAAACTTGCGAATGTTGGGCGTAGTGATAGTGTGAAAAAGGTCAAGGGTCCTATTCCGACGCTAGTGAGAACCGACAGATGATTAGCCGTGCGGTAGCTGTACATGGTATTTTTCATCTGAGACGAGAAATCAAACAGTTGATTAGCCGTGCAGAGATCGTACCTGGTATTTTTCATGGGAGAGGATCATATAGCTTTCCATGGAAGGGAGCACGCATGATTGTAAGAAGACAAAAGGAAAGCAGAGGTTCAAAAGCAACAAAGCATCTCCAAACTCTTATCTGCAATTCCCACCAATGAATGACATAAGTAACTTTATTTTATTTTATGTTTTATTTATCTTTTAATTATCAAAACCTCATAACTATTTGAATTCGCCCGACTGAGATTTACAAGATGACCATAGCTTGCTTCAAGCCGACAATCTCTGTGGGATCGACTGACGACCGAAACTCTCGCACGATCTAGAATTTTCACAAATAAATTCCCGTTTTAAGTATAGCTTCTAGACCGACAAGAATTCCTTTCGTACAAAAGTTTGGTTGTTAAAAGTAACAAAACCTAATAAAATTTATAACCGAAGTATTTAAACCTCGGGTCGTCTTCTCAAGGAATTGTAGGGAAGTATGATTTATTATTGGTTATGGAAAAGGTAGAATTTTTGGGTTTTTGAAATAGGGAGCAAGTAATTTAAATGGCAAGAAAAATAAATTAATAATTAGAAAATCTCTTGGCAAGGTATGAGAACTGGGAATCCTATCCTAGTTATCCTTATCAGGTGTGATGAGAATTGGATTTTTTGCTCCCACTTAGTCAACCCTTACTAAATAAAGGAAAGTCAAGTGGACTAATTAACTTGATTCCTCAGTCCTAGTCAACTCCTATGGAAAGACTAGCTTTAGAGGGATCCAAATCAATCAGCAATCTTAATTTCCAATCAACTGCTGAGTTTGATAACTCAAGTGTTACCAATTACTTAACCAAAGCCAAAAGGGAAAATAAATCTACTCAAATAAAAATGCCTTCAGATTGGAAGCAACAGTAACATAAATAAAAAGAAAGAAACCTTGAGTCTGAAATACCTCAAATTATATTAAATAAAGATATCAATTCTAACATAGAGTTCATAGACCAAATTGAAAAGATAAATAACAATTAAAGTAATAGAATAAATAAAAATAAAAAATAAATTAAAGGAACATTGAACCTGTGATTGAAGAGAAGTAGTTTAATCATAATAGAAATCCTAAATCCTAATCTTAATCCTAAATCCTAAAAGAGAGGAGAGAACCTCTCTCTCTAAAAATTACATCTAAAACCTGAAATTATGTATATGAAAGTTTGATTTATGAATGAATGGATTCCTCCACTTTTATAGCTTCTAATATGTATTTTCTGGGACAAAACCTGGGCTAAAAACAATTCAAAAATTGCCCCCAGTGATTTCTGGTACGTACACATCACTGCAAAGTCACGCGGAAGCATCGTCCACGCGTTAACGTGGATTGGGTTTTTGCCAAGTCACGCGTCCGCGTGATCCACGCATTCGCGTCACCTGGATTCGGGGCAGCTATGGCAAATTATATATCATTGTGAAGCCCCAGATGTTAGCTTTCTAATGAAACTAGAACCGAGTCATTTAGATCTCTGTAGCTCATGTTATGGTCGATTTAGTACCAAGAGGTCAGGCTAGACAGCTTTAGCAGTTCCTTCAGTTTCTTGTATTCCTTCCATTTTTGCATGCTTCCTTTCCATCCTCCAAGCCATTCCTACCCTGTAATCCCTGTAATCACTTAACGCACATATCACGGCATCTAATGGTAATAAGAGAGGATTAATATTAGCAAATATAAGGCCAAAGAAGCATGTTTTCAATCATAGCATAAGATTAGGAAGGAAAATGTAAACCCATGCATTTTGTATGAACAAGTGTATGAAAGTTTGATAAAATCCACTCAATTGAGAACAAGATAAACCATAAAATACTGGTTTATCAACCTCCCCACACTTAAACATTAGCATGTCCTCATGCTAAGCTCAAGAGAAGATATAAAGGGTTGAAGAGGAGTGGTAGAATGTATGAAATGCAACCTATGAATGCAACTAAATGCAAAATGTTTCTACCTACTTGGTTAAAAGTAAACAAATCTTTTAAGAACAAATATGAACTGGATTTCACTAATTCGAATCACAAAATAAAGTACAAATAAACTTGTAGAAGAAAATAGCTCATGAAAGCCGGGAACAAGGAATCGAGCATCGAACTGTCATTGGAAGTGTATGCACTCTAATCGCTCAGGTGTTTAAGGTTCGACTCTCTCAATTCTCTACTAACCTTGCTTTCTAAGGCTTGTTCTTCATCTAACAATCAACAAAAGTTTAATGCACGGATACACATATCAAGAGGTCTTTTAAGGGTTGTAATGGGGTTAGGGTCAAGGTAGGATTATATTTGGTCAAGTGGACTAAAATCTGAATCCTTAATTAACTTAAACTTTCCACCTAACTTTGGACAATCCATGTAAACATAATACAACATCTAACTATCCATTAACCATGTTTTCCACATATTCATGCATCCTAGTTTTCGAGTACAGTACATATGCATTACTTTCACCATTTACTTTGGGGCATTTTGTCCCCTTTTTATTTATTTGCTCTTTTTTTCTTTTTCTTCTTTTTTTTTTATTTTTTCTATTTTTTTTATTTTTTTCATAATTTTTCTTTCTTTTGCTTTTCTCAAGGCATATGATTAAGGTATTGAATGCATGAACATATTCTCAACATTCTTTCACATTTTCAGAAAATTCTAACATATTCAATTCTCAAACCAAATGTTTCCAAATCCACTTTTCCCACACTTAATTCATGAGCACTCTCACTAGTCTAAGCTAACCACGGATTCAAATTAAGGACATTATTGTTTTCTGTTTAGAGTTAATGATGTGTTAAAGTAAAGAACAAAGGGGTATAATAGGCTCAACATTGGTTTGCAAAAGATAATGAAAGGATAAGGCCATATGGGTATGTAAGCTCAGTGAAACAAAGGCCTCAATCATGTAAGTGCATTTATACATTAAACAATGAAAATATAGAATCAAGCAAGACAAAGATCACAATTTTAGAGAGAACAACACACACGAAAAAAAATATTGGTTGGTAAAATGCAACCAATTAAATAGGCTCAAAATCTCACTGGTTTTGTGTATTCGAGCTCTAAACCATGTTCCAAAATAATATTTATTCAAACAAGTTCAATAAAAATTTTAATTCAAATTAGTGAAATGCTATAAAAAGTTTCTTGAAAAAAAAATATTACTTTAACCAAGTAGTGGTAAAATATGCACAAAATCAAATAATCATGCAATCAAACATGCAAATGCAACAACTAACAAGGAAAATAAACCATTGGTGTTGAGATAGAAGAGTAACTAACCCATGGAGATCAATATCGACCTCCCCACACTTAAAGATTGCACCGTCCTTGGTGCATGCAGAGATGTACAAGTGGACGGGCTGCTACAACTGATGCTATTCTCTAGAGATTGTACAGATGCACTTGTCTATTGTCCCATATAGAAGTTTTTCCTTTTTTCTTTCTTCGGTGGCCATCTTGAAAGAAGAGAAAAAAGAAGAATAGGAACCCAAAAATAATGATAGAAAATAAATAAAATATGAGTGGGTAATTGACGTTAGGATTTTTGCCAGTAAAGAATTTCATAAAACAGTCGCGTTGTAGATATAGTCTCTAAACCGACAGAAATCCCTTCGTACAAACGTTTGGGTGTCACAAGTAACAAACCCTTTGAAATTGATAACCGAGTATTTAAACCTCGGGTCGTCTTCTCAAGGAACTGCAGGGTGGTATGTTCTTATTATTAGTTATGAGTTGTAAATTGGGGTTTATCAGGAGGTAAGGCGGGAATATATTGAAGGACAAGTAAAATAAAATAATAACAATAAAATCTCTTGGCAAGGTATGGAGAACTAGAAGTCCTATCATTATCAATTGCGATGAGAATTGGGTTTTAATCCCACTTTGTTAACCTCTAACTATGAAGGTAAATCAAGTGGATTAATTAGCTTAATCCTCAGGTCCTAGTCAATTCCGATGGAAAGACTAGAGTTATTGGAGCAACTCCCAATTTCAACCACTGCTTTATTTGACAGCTCAAGCGTTACCAATAAATCAACCAAAGCCAAAAGGGAAAAATCTAAATTATTTAAATAAAGGAAAGCAATCATAGATCTGAAAATACCTCAAATTAGCACTAATAAAGATATCAAATGTAACATGGAAGAGTTCATAAATTAAATTAGAAAAATAAATAAAAAGAACATTGAACCTGTGATCGCAAAAGATGAAATAATCATGAAGTGAAAAGAATCCTAATTCTAAATCCTAAGAGAGAGGAGAGAACCTCTCTCTCTAAAAACTACATCTACTCCTAAAATTGTGAATATGAAAGCCTCCCATGAATGGATGCATTACCCCACTTTATAGTCTCTAATCTGTGTTTTCTGGGCTACAAACTGGCTCAAAAACAGTCCAGAATTCGCTGGTTTCAAATTTTTCCATGCTGGTTTTTCGTCACTGCGATGCGGTCGCATGGATCACGTGGTCGCGTTGCTTAGCGTCAGTGAAACTATATTATATTATATATCAAATCAAATCCCCGGACGTTAGCTTTCCAACGCAACTGGAACCGCGTCGTTTGGACCTCTGTAGCTCAAGTTATAGCCGTTTGAGTGCAGAGAGGTCAGGCTGGACAGCTTAGCAACTTCTTCAACTTCTTGTATTCCTTCCACTTTTGCATGCTTCCTTTCTACCCTCTGAGCCATTCATGCCCTGTAATCTCTGAAATCACTTAACACACATATCAAGGCATCTAGTGGTGATAAGAGAGGATTTAATATTAGCAAATATAAGGCCAAAGAAACATGTTTTCAATCAAAGCACAAAATTAGGAAAGCAAATGTAAAACCATGCAAATAGTATGAATAAGTGGGTAAAGAGTAGATAAAAACCACTCAATTGAGCACAAAATAAACCATAAAATAGTGGTTTATCAGTAATGCCAAATAATAAGGGTCTCAATTACATGGTAGCTACAACATGCAAGAGAGAAGACAGTAGGAGCAAACGGCATATCAATAGTGCCAAAATTGCAACAAAGGGGAAGAGTGTGGGTAATGAGAGACATTGTAAGTTCATGCGAATGCAAAAAGGGATACAGGTATCATAAAAGATTGGCATTGACAGATAAATAATATTACCCAATCAGAATAAAACAAGTCATGAAGCACCAGAGTAATGTAAGAAAAGATGCAACAGTTGAATAAGAACGTTTAATACCAATGGTAAAATAAGAGATTTAGAAAAGAAGATAAAAATATGTATAAAATTAAAATGCAGTGAATGAAAGTATGCAAATGTAATAGAAAAAATAGAATGAAAGAGAATAATGATGAGAAGAAATGAAGAAGAAGAAGAAAGTAAGAAAGAAATTAGGATTAGAAAAGAAAAGATAAGAAAAGTGGGTGGCGCAGGGATCTGGTGATGAAGCGCTATCGACGCGCACGCGTGCTCCACGCATACGCGTGAATCGCGTAATTGGGAAGGCGACGCGTAAGCGTCAGTCACGCGTACGCGTGACCGTGTTTGTGCTACTAGCGCGAGGGTAACGTGGCACTCGCACAACTCTCTGTTTGTCTTGGGGTGTGTGCCAATATAACATGTGACACGTGCACGTGGGTGACGCGATCGCGTGAATGGCCTCATTTTGTAAAATGACGAGAACGCGTGGGGCATGCGTTCACGTGATAGGGCTGGTGTTTCCAGCACCATTCCAGCCCTACTCCATCATAACTTGCTGCCATATACCTCTTTTACGTCGATTTTTAGGGCCACGCGTTCGCGTGGTTGACGCAGACGCGTGGTAAGTGAATTTTTCAAAATGACGTGGACGCGTCAGCGATGCTCGCGTGTTGCGTGCATTTTTTTTATGCAGTATGCAGAATGCAAAATGCAGAATGCAGATGACTATGCAGAAATTATGAATGAACATGAATAAAAATAAAATAAAATAAAACTTAAGAATAAAGAGGAAAGAATATACCATTGTGGGTTGTCTCCCACCTAGCACTTTTAGTTAAAGTCCTTAAGTTGGACATTTGTTGAGCTGTTTGTCATGGAGGCTTGTGCTTGAACTCATCCTGAAACTGCCACCAATGCTTGGACTTCCAATAATCTTCATTATTATCAAGTGAATTTGCCAAGCCTTGAGGGGCTTCTTCACAAGTCTTGAGCTCCCAAAGTGGATCCTCATGTATGCCTGGATCCCAAATCCTGTTTCTGCACCCGTCTTCAAGTGGAACATGATGATTCCATCTGGGTGGTAAGCAATCTGAATTCTCTACGGAGTACCAAACTCTTCTTTTAGATCTAACCAAATTATCACCAGTTGAGCCCTTACATCTAGCCCTTGAAATATCAACTTTGATGAGCCTTGATTTGCAACTCCAACCACTAAACAATCTCCTCTTACGCTTTATGCCACAAAGCTTCTTGAGTTGGCCGTCCGTTTCAAGAATACCGTACTCAAGTGAGATAGAAAAATGAACAGAGATAAATTTTACCCACTCAAGTGAAGGAGTAGACGACAACCTAGGTGGAGAAGTCTCCAACGTTCTTGACAAAGCGTACTCAACTCCCGTCCGCCCTTTTCTAAGGATTTTCGCTTCCATATTATTCTCAATCTCAATCAGATAAGAGTCTTCATATTCAAGGAGTTCATTTGTAGATTTATCACTAAGAGGACTTGATGCATGATCTTTATCACCAAGGGAACTTACTTCTTGATCTATCCCATCCAAGTCTTCATAAGAAATATGCCATGGAGGTTGTGCACTGGCCTTCTTGACATCAATTTCAATCTTATTAGAGGAGTACTCTACAATTCTAGATTCCTATGGAGGTTCAGCATCACCTAAATTTTCAACCATTTCTTCCTCTGTAACTATTATGGCTTTTTCAATACAAAGCCATGTTCCTCATTGTCCACTGGAGTTTCTAGTGTCTCCTTCATGCTACGTTCTTCTTTTGATTCTCCACATGTAGCCATGGGAGTACTTTGAGTGCTCAGATGTTGGGAAGCTAATTGATTTACTACCTCGGTCAAGGCAGTCGCGAATTCTAGTACTCCCCATTTCATCTCTCTTTTCCCTTGAAGAAGAACACCAATACTGTCATGCATTGAAAGTTGAGGTGGATATGAGGGCTCATTACTTGGGAGGAAAGGTTCATGATAAGAGGGTGGTTCATCACTCTCCATCTTTTCCACTTGTTGCACAACACACTTCAATTCTTTGTTCTCAAGTTGAGATTCTTTAGCCATGAAAGCTTCGGGTGCTATTCGGTTTACCGCTCGGTCCAATTAACGCAGGGTTGCTTGAAATTGATCCATTGTTTCCTTGAGACGATCCCTTGACTCTTGTTCTGCTTGGATATCATAAGTAGGATCAAAAGGCTCTTAGATTGATGGATATGGATGTGGTGTATATGGAGGTGGTCGTCCTTGGAAGTAACTGGGTTGGAATTGGGGTGGATCTATGTATGGTTCATATGGCCCATAGGGTGATTGATATGGTGGATAAGGGTTAGAATCATGTGATGGTGTTTGGTAGTAGGGGGTTTGTGAGTATGGTGGTCCAGAGTTATGTTGAGGAGGTGGTTCATAAGCATATGGTGGGACTTGTTGGTAAGGGGTCCACCACATTCATTATCTTGGTACGCTCCCTGGAATGGCTCTTGACCATAGTAATTTGGTGGAGGTTAGTTGTCATGGAAGGGTCTACCATAACTATTTTCTTGGTATGCATCACAGAATGGTTGTTGGTTATAGTGGATTGGAAGGGGGTTGTTGCCAAGATGGTTGATCAAATCCTTGTGGCTCCTTCCATCTTTGATTCTTCCAACCTTGATGCTTATTTTCATTATAGTTTCCATTCCTTACAACAACATTGGAACCAAACTTGAAACCAGAGGGGTGAGAATTCATAGTAGCTAAAGAAAAAAAAAACAAAAACTAATAATAAAAAAATTAATGAAAATAAACTCCTAAAACTAGAAACACTGACAACAATATAAGATAAAGATTTGAAAAAGGTTTAAATTTTTAAAAGGTTTGATTTTTTTAAAATTTTAAATTTAAATTTTGAAATTTGAATTTTGAATTTTGGAATTTTAAATATTGAAATTTGAAATTTGATTATGAAATAAGATAAGATAAGATTTTGAAAAATATATGATTTTTGAAAAAGATGTGAATTTTGAAATTTAAAACTAAGATAAGATAAGATAAAAATTTTAAAATAAAAATCTAAATTTTTTTTGTAATTTTTGAAAAAAATCAATTAAAATAAAGAGAAAAGATATTTTTGAATTTAATGAGGAAAGAGAAAAATAATAAAATGACACCAAACTTAGAATTTTTAGATCAAAGCAAAGAAAACAAACAAGAAAAATATTTACAATAACCAATAATAAGGCACACGTTTGCAATTCCCTGGCAACAGCTCCATTTTGACGAACGAAACTCTCGCGCGATCTAGAATTTTCACAAATAAATTCCCGTTGTAAGTATAGCTTCTAGACCGACAAGAATTCCTTTCGTACAAAAGTTTGGTTGTCACAAGTAACAAAACCCAATAAAATTTATAACCGAAGTATTTAAACCTCGGGTCGTCTTCTCAAGGAATTGCATGGAAGTATGATTTATTATTGGTTATGGAAAAGGTAGAATTTTTGGGGTTTTGAAATAAGGAACAAGTAATTTAAATGGCAAGAAAAATTAATTAATAATTAGAAAATCTCTTGGCAAGGTATGAGAACTGGGAATCCTATCCTAGTTATCCTTATCAGGTGTGATGAGAATTGGATTTTTTACTCCCACTTAGTCAACCCTTACTAAATAAAGAAAAGTCAAGTGGACTAATTAACTTGATTCCTCAGTCCTAGTCAACTCCTATGGAAAGACTAGCTTTAGAGGGATCCAAATCAATCAGCAATCCTAATTTCCAATCAACTGCTGAATTTGATAACTCAAGTATTACCAATTACTTAACCAAAGCCAAAAGAGAAAATAAATCTACTCAAATAAAAATGCCTTCAGATTGGAAGCAACAGTAACATAAATAAAAAGAAAGAAATCTTGAGTCTGAAATACCTCAAATTATATTAAATAAATATATCAATTCTAACATAGAGTTCATAGACCAAATTGAAAAGATAAATAACAATTAAAGTAATAGAATAAATAAAATTAGAAAATAAATTAAAGGAACATTGAACCTGTGATTGAAGAGAAGTAGCTTAATCATAATAAAAATCCTAAATCCTAATCTTAATCCTAAATCCTAAGAGAGAGGACAGAACCTCTCTCTCTAAAAACTACATTTAAAACCTAAAATTATGTATATGAAAGTTTGATTTATGAATGAATGGATTTCTCCACTTTATAGCTTCTTATCTGTGTTTTCTAGGCCAAAAAATGGGCCAGAAACAATCCAGAAATCGCCCCCAGCGATTTCTGGTACGTACAGGTCGCTGCAAAGTCACGCGGAAGCGTCGTCCACGCGTTAGCGTAGATTGGGTTTTTGCCAGGTCACGCGTCCGCGTGATCCACGTGTTCGCGTTGCTTGGCTTCAGAGCAGATATAGCAAATTATATATCGTTGCGAAGCCCCGGATGTTAGCTTTCCAGCACAACTAAAACCGCATCATTTAGACCTTTGTAGCTCAAGTTATGGTCGATTTAGTACCAGGAGGTTAGGCTGGACAGCTTTAGCAGTTCCTTCAGTTTCTTGTATTCCTTCCATTTTTGCATGCTTCCTTTCCATCCTCCAAGCCATTCCTGCCCTGTAATCACTCTAATCACTTAACGCACATATCATAGCATCTAATGGTAATAAGATAGGATTAATATTAGCAAATATAAGGCCAAAGAAGCATGTTTTCAATCATAGCACAAGATTAGGAAGGAAAATGTAAACCCATACATTTTGTATGAACAAGTGTATGAAAGTTTGATAAAATCCACTCAATTGAGTACAAGATAAACCATAAAATAGTGGTTTATCATCGACTCTAACTCACGTAAGGTTTATTACTTGGACGACCCAGTGCACTTGCTGGTTAGTTGTGCGGAGTTGTGAAAAGTGTAAATCACAATTTTGCCCACCACATACCAACGAAAGCTACAGCTTGGACCGAAAAGAGAAGTCGGACCAACCAAAGCTACAGCTTGGACCGACAAGAGAAGTCGTACCAATGAAAGCTACAGCTTGGACCGACAAGAGAAGTCAGACCAATGAAAGCTACAGCTTGGACCGACAAGAGAAGTCGGACCAATGAAAGCTACAGCTCAAACCGACAAGAGAAGTCGGGCCAACGAAAAGCGTATGCTAAAAGGGACATAGCTTTGCCCAAAAAGTCACGGTTCCACGACAAGGCCATCAAAGTTGTTCAAACTAACTGAAAAAGGTTCTACCAGAACACTAAAAATATGTCGGATAAGTTAGACCTGATGAGGGAAAAACGATTCCACACAAACTCACCGGCAAGTGTACCGGGTCGCATCAAGTAGTAATAACTCACAAGAGTGAGGTCAATCCCATAGGGATTGATGGATTGAGCAACTTTAGTGTGGTGATGAATTTAGTTAAGCGAATATTTGATGATTTGAGTGAAACTTGATTAATAGAAGTAAAATTGCATGGAAATAAAAAGGAGAAGGTAAATTGACAAAATCTTAAAGTGCAGAAGAAGAAAATTACAGAAACTTAAAGTGCAAGAAAGTAAAAGAGCTGAATCTTAAATTGCAAGAAAGATAAATAACTGAAACTTAAAGTGCAAGGTATTGAAATTTGTTGAATCTAAATTGACAAGGAATATAAATTGTATTAAGAATAAAGGGATTTGGGTATTGGGATTCAAATTGAACTAGAAAATAGAAGTGCAGTGGATTAAAGAAGTATGAGATGAAGAGAAATTGCAGAAGAACTAAAAGAGAAATTTGACAATTGCAGGAGAGTAACAAGAACAGCAAAAAAAATCTAGATCTCAATTACTCTCTTGACCAAAAAGTAAAGAAGAAATTGCAGAAGAAATAAAATGAAAATAGAAGAGAAGATTCAGATCCAATTTCCAATTCTTAGAACTATAAAAAGGAAAAGTAAAAGATGATTCTCAGATAAAGAATTTCAGTGGAGTTCTTCAATCTGAGTTTAAAACCCAAAATAGAAAATAGAAGTTGTAGAAGAAAAGAAAAATGAACACAGAAAGCAAACTTAGATCTGATCCCAATTCTCCCAAATTCTAAAATTCTAGAAAGGAAAGATAAAAAGAGCTCAAAAAGTCCTTTCTCAAATCAAACTTGCTCCTATTTATACACTTTATATTTTTAGTCATTGAGCAATTAGAATGGGCTTTTGGGTTGGCCTTGAATGAAAGTGGGTTGGGGTGCATTGTAGCTCCTTCCAGTGGAGTGATAAACCCCATATTTAGGGTTTATCTTGTATTGAATTTAGAGGGTTTTGTCAAACTTTCTCCCATTTATCCAATGAAATAGCATGATTTTGTAAATTCTCCTTTAATTGTGCTTAAGAGTGAAAACATGCTTTTTAGGTCCTTAATTGTTTAATCTTGATTTACCTTTGATTCCATTAGATGCCTTGATATATTTGTAAAGTAATTTCAGATTTAGGAGGCAAAGATTGGATCAAGGGGATGAACGAAAAGCATGTAAAAATGGAGAACTCATGAAGAAATGAAGGAATCACAAAAGCTGTCAAGCCGACCTCTTCGCACTTAATCGATCATAACTTGAGCTATAGAGGTCCAAATGATGCAGTTTTAGTTGTGTTGGAAAGCTAACATCCAGGGCTTCAAAATGATATAAGATTTTCTATAGTTTCATCACGGATAGGGACGTGCACGTGCACAGTACACGTACACGTCGATGGTGCCACATAATTTACTTAATGCAACTCGTGGCCAGCGAATTCTAAAGCCTTGTGGGCCCAATCCAACTCATTTCTGATGCTATTTAAGCCAAGGATTGAAGGAGAATTAACATACTTTAGATACTTTTCACACATTAGTTTAGTTTAGATTAGTTTTAGAGAGAGAAGCTCTAACTTCTCTCTAAAATTAGGATTAGGATTAGGTTTAGTTCAATAAACTAGATCTAGGTTTCAATTCATGCTTTCTTCTTCTTCTTCTTCTTCTCAACTCTTTGTTGTTGCATTTATGATTCCTCTATTCTTTTGTTGTAATTTCCTTTATGTTGTTTCCATACTTTATTGTAGATCTACTCTTGTTCCTTCTATTTTCTTCCAATTCAATTTGAGGTAATTCATAATAATTGTGTTTCTTTTGATTGTTGTTATTAATTCCTTGCAACAAGAGGTTGTTAGATTTCATTGTTGTTATCAATTTACTTTGCTTTCCTTTTATGCCTTCCAAGTGTTTGATGAAATGCTTGGTTGGATTTTAGTATAGATTTTGTTCCTCTTGGCTTTGGTAGAGTAATTAGTGACTCTTGAATTATCTAATTCCTTTGTTGATTGACAATTAGAAGTTGCTAATTGATTTGGATACCACTAAAGCTATTCTTTCCCTTGGGAGTTGGCTAGGACTTGTGGAATCAAGTTGATTCATCCACTTTACTTTCCTCCATGGTTAGAGGTTAACTAAGTGGTAGCAATAGACAATTCTTATCACAATTGAGGAGGATAATGAGGATAGGACTTCCAATTCTCATAACCTTGCCAATAGCTTTTCATAGTTGTTAGTTTATTTTCATTGCATTTCACTTTACTTGTCTCCTACCTCAAAAACCCCCAAAGATGCTTCATAACCAATAACAAGGACACTTTATTGCAATTCCTAGGGAGAACGACCCGAGGTTCAATACTTCAGTTTATAAATTTAGGGGTTTGTTTTAGTGACAAACAATCTTTTGTATGAAAGGATTATTGATTGGTTTAGAAACTATACTTGCAACGAGAATTCATTTGTGAATTCTAAACCACACAAAAGCCCTCTCATCATGGAGCGCACCGTGCATGAAATGAGCGCTACGTTCATTCCTTGTGCGTGCCCTTTTGGTGCGCATGTTGCCTCCTAGCACTCTCCTAGTGAGTGATGCGCTCTCCCTTGGTGCCAATTTCCTCACTTGGAGCGCGCCCTTCTTCCTTGGCACTCTCTTATTGAGCGTTACGCTCTAATTTTGAGCGCTGCTTAGTGCGGATGGAACAAGGCTTTCCTCCCAAGTTTGAAAATCACGAGAAAGGTGACAAAGTGAGCGCCACGCTCACTTTAGAAGTGAACGCTAGCCATGTTTGCTAGTGAGCATGGCGTTCTTCTTCTTAACGTAATGCTTCCCTGATTGCTTAGTGAGCGTGGCGTTCTTCTTCTTAACGCAACGATTCCCTGATTGCTTCCCCTTTCTCTTCATTTCTTCACCTATAAGCAACCAAACTAGTAATTAAAGTCTCACCAAAATTATAAGGTCTTTGCATCATTCATAAAATCAATTAATTCTAGCATAGACCTTATGATTTTTTGTAAAATAAATGATGTTTGATTGATTCAAAATAATTATGAAAATCCACTCCAATCACTTACTTATTGTGCAAGAAAGCGCATAAAACCTAATGAAATAAGTGAAAAATGCTTGTAAAACTAGCATAAGATGACTTGCCATCACAACACCAAACTTAAATCTTGCTTGTCCCCAAGCAAGCACTAAACATGAGAAGAAATTAAATAAAGCAGAGAAGCATATATGCCCTTATTTAGCAGGTAATTGAATTTGGACCATGGGGTTTTATGCAAACAAAATGCAGCTCAATTATTCTTTGCTGATAGATATGAAATGTCTATTTGAGGATTCACTAGAGTTGCTGTTATAATTCCTTGCTCTTTTATTGATCCCTGTTAGATTTTTCCTTCTTTCTTTTGCTTAGAAACTTATTTTTCAATGATAACTCAGTGTCAAGTGTTGCAGCAGCCTTTTGGCTCAATTTTTCTCAACACCTCTTCACTACAGACACTTGGCTCACAATTCTTCTTAGGAACATTGATGCCCAGCACCTCTTCGGGTCACTAAATGCTTTGTAACTAGGTTGCTCTTGATAATGGACTTTCGGTTGGTAATCCCAGATTAGTTAATCTAAGTTACCAAGTTTTAAAAGACTCCTCAGAACCTAATTGTCCAAGCATATCCTAGTACAAGAAGCACCACAGGCATATGTCCTAAGGTCCAAGCTATTGGTGTCTAGCCTTATTATTTGTTTCTTTCATTTTTGTTGCCAATCCTTGGCTTTTCTTTTCTTTTTCCTTCTTACCTTTCTTCATTTTCCAGGGATGTTCATTAATAAAAGGTTTTATAACAGCAAATGAGTTCACACTATAAAGAACATTCTATTCTGCAGCTTTTATTATTGAGCTTATCATCCAATCAAGCAATTACCACCACTGAATTTCATTCTAATTCCTACCACATTGGACAATTACTTTCTATTTCAAACATTTTCTCTTATTGGTGCAAAAGGGAAACAAGACATGAATTTAATGCAGATGAGTGATAACAAGTGACGTTAAGATTTTTACCAGTAAAGAAGTTCATAAAAACAGTCGCGTTGTAGATATAGTCTCTAAACTAACAAAAATCCCTTCGTACAAACGTTTTGGTTGTCACAAGTAACAAACCCCTTAAAAATTGTTAACCGAGTATTCAAACCTCGTGTCGTCTTCTCAAGAAACTACAGGGGAGTATGTTCTTATTATTGGTTATGGAGGTTGTAAAATCGGGGTTGAGAGTGAAGAGTAGATATGACAAATAATTTAAATGGCAATTAAAATAAATAAATAAATACTGTAAAGCAATCTTTTGGTAAGGTAAGAGAAATTGGAAGTCCAACTTAGTTATCTCTCTCAACAATAATGAATGTTGAATCTAAATTCCACTTAGTTAACCTTTACTAAGGTAAAGGAAAGTCAAGGGACTAATTAGTTTGACCTTCGAATCCTATTTATTTCCTAAGAAAAAGTTGGGATTATTGAAGTTCAGTTCAATTAGCAAGATAACGATTATCAATTATGCTGAGTTTAATAATGTTGAGTTACTGATTTCTTAACCAAGTCCAAAAGGGAAAAAGTAAAATTGTTGGAATAAAAATGTCCTTAGATGGAAAGCAATGGTAACACAAATTAAGGAGAAAGCAATCAATAACTGAAATACCTCAAATAATCATTAATTCAAATCATAACATGGAAAGGGTTCATAAGTCATGTTGGCAACATTTATAGGTACGAATAAAAGCATTAAAGTAAATATTAAACCTGGATCGAGAGTCACTCTTACAAACTAAGAGAAGTCCTAAATCCTAATCCTAATCCTAAAAGAGAGAGGAGAGAACCTCTCCCAAACTAAATCTAAATCATGGAAAGTGAAAATTGGCGAGCTCTCTCTGAATGGATGCGTTCCCTCACTTTGTAACCTCTGGTCTATGCCTTTTGGACTTGGATTTGGGCCAAAAAGGGCTTCATAATTTGCTATGAGCGTTTCCTACAATTTCTGGTGCGTGGCCTCTGTCACGCGTTCGCGTGGGTCACGCGTTCGCGTGGGTCACGCGGTCGCGTCATTCGGAGCATTTCCTTGCCATGCGGTCGCGTCAGTCATGCGACCGCGTCATGTGCGTTCTGCTTAAGGCGCGCCATCGCGTCAGTCATGCGGCCGCGTCGCTGCTGATTCGCGCTTGGCACACGATCGCTTCGTCCATGCGATCGCGTGGATGCCAGTTTGTTTAGAAGCTCCGTTTTATGCTTTCCTTCCATTTTTGTATGTTTTCTTTCCATCCTTTAAGTCATTCTTTCCTTAGAAGATCTGAAGCTACTCAACACACTAATCACGGCATCGAATGGAAATAAAGGTAATTAAGATAATTAATATTAAAGCATAGGAAACATGTTTTTCACATACATCACATAATAAGGAAGGAAAAGTAAAACCATGCAATTAATATGAATAAGTGGGTGAAGGATTGAATAAATCACTCAAATTAAGCACAAAATATATCATAAAATATGGGTTTATCAACCTCCCCACACTTAAACAATAGCATGTCCTCATGCTAAATCCAAAGTAAAAAGTAAGGTTAAAGTGGTGGAATGTTATGCAATGCAACCTATTCTAAATGCATCTACCTAAATGAGTCATGCAATTCCAATTTATCCACTCATATATAAAGCTTACATGTAGTCAAATTAATTTACATTCTCAAGGAGTCATATATATATATATATATATATATATTTATATATATATATATATATATATATATATATATATATATATATATATAGCTAACCCTTAAATAATAAAGTATTTTAGCAAATGAGATGGGAAATAAAAATATTGTACAAACTTGCAAAACAATTAGTAAATGAAGCACAGATATATGTTGATGAGTTATTGAACCCTTACTGGAATTTTTGTTTACCCTCTAGTCACTCAGTGTTTATTGGGTTCATTCACTCTATTTTTCTTTTTATTCTTACTTCCTATGACTTTGTTCTTCATCTAACCAATCAACAATTACAGAGTACAGTCATACCAAAAGTCATGAGGTCTTTAACTAAGGTTGTAATGGGGCCAAGGTAAAGGTAAGGATATATGTATAAGGCTAAGTGAGCTAATAAGTGAATCGTTAATTAGACTAAGATCTCACCTAACATACATATTTAGTAGAACAAAACTTTCTTTACCAATTTTCCCATATTATCCTACTTGTTTTTACATGCTCATGTTTCAATTTTATTTTTATCCCATGTGCATTGCTTTTATTTTGCCTTGGGGAATTCTTTTGTATCCCCTTTTATTAAATGCTGAAAAATAACTTTTTTTTTAATGCACATGGTAATTAATCACTTTGATTTCTCATGAGCATGCTTCCCAAATTTTTTGAGTTATTTTATTTCTTTCAACTTTTCTACCTTTTGTTTCTATCATCCATGTTCCCAATAGGTTTCCCACATTTTAATCTATTCATAATTTTCTATCTTAAGCTAACCAAGGATTCAACTTGAGATTTTATTTTATTTTTCTGCTTAAGGCTAGTAGTGTGGCTAAATAGAATAAAAGGGATTTTAAAGGCTCAAGGGGGCTAACAAGGGTGATGTGAAAGGTAGGTTATTTTGGGGTAAGTGAGCTAAAATCAAATGATGGCCTCAATCATTCTTTTGGTATGTATCTATATTCTACAATTGGACATATAGATTAAAGCAAAGTAAAGAACATCAGAATAAAAAGAAGCGAAACACACAGGAATGAAATTATGGTTTGAATGCAACCATACAATTAAGCTCAATACTCACAAGCTGTGTGTTCTCTAACTCAAGCATCATATATCATTCATATATGTTATGCAGGTTTAGTTAAAAATTCCCATTATTCTCAGAAAAAAATTATTTAGGGTAGCCTTTAAAGTTTTAATGTTCCTCCTTGATGAAATGTTGTCAACTTAACTATATGATGTAATGCTATATATACAAGGTTTATGGATTTAAATCTGTTATGTTCAATTTCCTAGCTTACTTTCTTTTTATATTTTTCAATTTAACTATGCTATCTTATGCTAAAAAGGGTAAACTATACTAATTAATCCACTAATAAGTCAAAATTGCAAACTAAACTAAATAACTAAAAATATGAACTAAAAATACAAAATGAAAAAATAGAGTAAAAATACATAAAAGCAGCAATGTATAAGTACTTAGAAAAAAAGAAAAATACAGAAAAATATCCAAAATAAAAGAAAAAGAGATGTAGTGGTTCACCAAAATAAAACGCCAGAGATGGCGACCTCCCCACACTTAAAATGAAGCATCGTCTCTGATGCTCAGTCAAGCCGGGTGTGAAGGGGTGTCATCACTGGTAGGGATGGTAGCTGGAGGCTCTGTGGTGGTGGTGGGCTGAGTGTCTGGCTGCTGTAGAGGCGGTGCTGACTGGATCGGGATCTCCGGATCTGCAGCCTTGATCTGATGTGTAACCTCCTGATGTGGTGCAGCTTGCTCTGTGTCTGCCTGCTGATGAGTCTCCTCCTGGAAATGAGTCTCCTCCTCGGGCTCATCCTCCTCCTCCTCGGATGGCTCTGATGGTGTGTCAGACTCGGAGGGGATGTCACCACCCTGTCTGATCATCAGCTTCAGATGCAAATAGCGTCGCTGGCTGCGACGCTCCAATCTCTCATACCGGCGCCGGTTACGGCGCTCCATCTGGTCAAGCTGTCGGAATAGGCGGTGCACAAGGCGGTATACGGGCTCAGAGGCCGGTGGAGGTGCAGTGGTGGCAGCAGGGGCTGCCGTGGATGAAGAGGGTCCAGCAGACAATGGGGCTGTCTCATCAGTAGCAGTGAAGGATGGTGGTCTGTAGCCTAAAGCTAGGAATTTCCTGCTGTGAGGAATGATCTTCCTGCAGTTCGCCGCTGGTGGTCTCTCATCGGCATCCTTCCATGGCACGTCAGCTCGACGTCCTAGCTGTGTAACCAGATATGGGAAAGGGAGGGTGCCTCGGACGTGGACCCTGGCCATATAATGCCGGATAAAGCGTGGTAGATAAAGGTCCTTACCCTCCAACACACACCATAGGAGGGTGATCATAGCAGCTGGGATCTCCGTCTCATGAGTACTCGGCATGACATAATTGCTCAAGATCTGGTGCCATAACCGAGCCTCATCATTTAAGTACGCCCTCTTGATCCCTCTAGGCATGGTGGTGTCCTGACCCATCTCCCAAGGAACAGTCGGATCGAGAGCTATCCGTGCCTTTACAGTATCCCAATCAAACTGCATCAGGCGCATGTCCTCCTCAGCCTTTGAATAACCATCAGGCTGATCGGACTTGGCGGAGAGCTGGAGAATGTCCTCTATGGCCTCCTCAGTGACCAGAATCTGCTTTCCTCTCAGGTTCACTGCATCTAGGGTGGTGATGTAGTAGTTGCAGTAGAATTCCCGGACCCAAGATGCATTGACCTCTGTCAGTGTTCTCTCCAGAAAAAACCAGCCTCTTTGCTTGATTTGCTCAGTGGTGTACTGCTGGAGTGCTTCTGGAATCTTCAGAGTTCTCTCCAGGTATAGATCCTGGAGTTTACAAATGCCGGATACTTCAGCTCACAGTACCGGTTTGCAAATTTTATTGAATCATTTGCAGGGAGCAGCTGGTCAGCTTTTTCCTGCTGTTTAAAGTTCTTCTCCTGCCATAAGGAATCATGCATGAGGGCAATGATGGACTGGGAGGAATCTCCTCTCTTGCGCTTGCCAGTAGCCTTGCCTTTTCCTTTCCTTTGTGAGGCAGACATCCATGGTGGGTTGTCTCCCACCTAGCACTTTTAGTTTAAGTCCTTAAGTTGGACATTGTAGGAGCTTCCTGCTATGGCGGCTTATGTTTAAATTCGTCCAAAAATCTCCACTAGTGCTTGGAATGCCAATAGTCTCCGGGGTCCCATACTAGGCATGTAAAGCTTCTGAGCAGCTTCAAACAGATTGTTAGGCTCCCGGGGTAACAAACGTCAGAATAAACTCTAGGGTCCCAAGCCTTGCTTTTAAATCCGCCTCCGTCTTGATCTATATGTTTCCATCCGGGCGGTTTAAAAAATAGAATCTCACCATAGTGACCAAACGTTCTCCATGATCCATGCAATTGAGCATGATACCAATCCGTGTACTTCGAGGTGAAGCGTGGAACCTTATTGAACCTTGTGCACCAACTCTGAGTACGAGCCATTTTCCTCTTACTCTTAAAGCCGCAAAGAGCTCTAAGCTGGCCATCTGTTTCAAGTAAACCATATTCAAGTGAATAAGTAAAGTTAAAGGTTAAGGATTGTACCCACTTGAAGCTTGTATTAGGTGGTAATGGCCTTGGGATAGGTGTTTCTGGTGGTTCTGTAAGTTCTACTCCCTTGGGTTCTTTTGTGAATTTCTCCACTTCCTTGCAAGGTTCTACAATTGTATCTGTGTCCTGGTCAAAGTCTTCTATGTCTTCCTCATCACTTGAGTCATAGATTGGAGGTTGAGAGAAATCTACCTCCGCATCATCTTCATATTCACTTGGGGAAGATTCTTCGATCTCAGAGAATTCACTTGCGGATGCAAGTTCATTACTAAGAGAATTTGACTTGTGACTATCATCATCAAGGGAATTTGTGTCCTGGGTTATTCCGTCTGATTCTTCATAAACAACTTGCCTTGGAGGTTGTACAATATCCTCCTTAGCATCAACTGTAGCGTCCTTGACGGAGTTCTCGTCAGTTCTGGATTCCCATGGAGGTTCAGCATCTCCTAGATCTTCAACCAACTCTTCTTCTTGAACAATGACAGCTTTTTCTCCCTGTTCTAGTACGAATTCATTCTCTGTCTTGTCCACTGGAGTTTCTGGTATCTCCTTCATGCTACGCTCTTCGTTAGACTGTTCACATGAGGCTGTGGCTGATCCTTGTGTATTTGAGCGCCTAGAAAGCTATTAAATTATTGTTTGCTCCAATTGTCGAATAGTTGTTTGAGGTTTATTTACTGTTTCCTTTAGGCGAACCTCTGCTTCTCGGGTTGCTGGACTTGGGCATGACACATAGAGAAGTGGTGGTGGTTGGGAGTGATTGGATTGGTACTGGGGTAAGGAAGGATCATATGGTGGCGAATAGTGAAGAGAAGCATGTGAGTGTGGTGGTTCGAGGTTATGTTGAAAGGATGGTTTATATGCACAGGGTGGGGCTTGTTGGTAGTTACAAGGTTGTCCACCATATCTTTCAGCTGGGTATGCATTGTAGAATGGTCTTTGTCCAGGATATCTTGGAGGGTGTTGCTGCCTAAAGGGTTGATTAGATCCTCTTGGCTCCATCCATCCTTGATTGGTCTGACCTTGATGCACATTCCTGCTGTAACTTCTATTTCTTTCAACAAAGTTAGAACCAAACTCAAAGCGAGAGGCGTGAAAATTCATGGTAGAAAATAAAGATGAAAAGGAAAAACAAAAATAAATAAACAAGCAAAAGATAAATATTTACAATAACCAATAATAAGGCACACGTTAGCAGTTCTCCGGCAACGGCGCCATTTTGACGTTAAGATTTTTGCCAGTAAAGAAGTTCATAAAAACAGTCGTGTTGTAGATATAGTCTCTAAACCAACAAAAATCCCTTCGTACAAACGTTTTGGTTGTCACAAGTAACAAACCCCTTAAAAATTGTTAACCGAGTATTCAAACCTCGGGTCGTCTTCTCAAGGAACTGCAGGGAAGTATGTTCTTATTATTGGTTATGGAGGTTGTAAAATCGGGGTTGAGAGTGAAGAGTAGATATGACAAATAATTTAAATGGCAATTAAAATAAATAAATACTGTAAAGCAATCTTTTGGCAAGGTAAGAGAAATTGGAAGTCCAACTTAGTTATCTCTCTCAATAATAATGAAAGTTGAATCTAAATTCCACTTAGTTAACCTTTACTAAAGTAAAGGAAAGTCAAGGGACTAATTAGTTTGACCTTCAAATCCTATTTATTTCCTAAGAAAAAGTTGGGATTATTGAAGTTCAGTTCAATTAGCAAGATAACGATTATCAATTATGCTGAGTTTAATAATGTTGAGTTACTGATTTCTTAACCAAGACCAAAAGGGAAAAAGTAAAATTGTTGGAATAAAAATATCCTTAGATGGAAAGCAATGGTAACACAAATTAAGGAGAAAGCAATCAATAACTGAAATACCTCAAATAATCATTAATTCAAATCATAACATGGAAAGGGTTCATAAGTCATCTTGGCAACATTTATAGGTACGAATAAAAGCAGTAAAGTAAATATTAAACCTGGATCGAGAGTCACTCTTACAAACTAAGAGAAATCCTAAATCCTAATCCTAATCCTAAAAGAGAGAGGAGAGAACCTCTCTCAAACTAAATCTAAATCATGGAAAGTGAAAATTGGCGAGCTCTCTCTGAATGGATGCGTTCCCTCACTTTGTAACCTCTGGTCTATACCTTCTGGACTTCGATTTGGGCCAAAATGGGCTTCAGAATTCGCTATGAGCGTTTCCTGCAATTTCTGGTGCGTGGCCTCTGTCACGCGTCCGCGTGGGTCACGCGGTCGCGTCATTCGGAGCATTTCCTTGCCATACGGTCGCGTCAGTCATGCGACCACGTCATGTGCGTTCTGCTTAAGGTGTGCGGTCGCGTCAGTCATGCGGCTGCGTCGCTGCTGATTCGCGCTTGGCACACGATCGCTTCGTCCATGCGATCACATGGATGCCAGTTTCTTCAGAAGCTCCGTTTTGTGCTTTCTTTCCTTTTTTGTATGTTTCCTTTCCATCCTTTAAGTCATTCCTACCTTAGAAGATCTGAAACTACTCAACACACTAATCACGGCATCGAATGGAAATAAAGGTAATTAAGATAATTAATATTAAAGCATAGGAAACATGTTTTTCTTATACATCACATAATAAGGAAGGGAAAGTAAAACCATGCAATTAATATGAATAAGTGGGTGAAAGATTGAATAAATCACTCAAATTAAGCACAAAATATATCATAAAATATGTGTTTATCTACAAGCATAATGCAGATCCTAATAAGAAATCTACTCAAGATATGAAAGTGCAGAATATAAAATATTTTGAGGCATATCATGTTTCAGATATGCATCATCCTTATTTAATTAAAACTATAAAAGGGACTCCACTACCTCTAGTTGTTGTGCTCTTTTCCTCTGCTGAATTCTCCTTTCTTCTTTGGCTCTTGCTTCCGCTTCTTGTTTGTTTCTTGGGGTTCTTCAACAGGGAATCTATGATCCCAAACGTGGTCTACCTTATCCCAAAGCCTAGCATCCTTCAATCCTTGTTGCATGTGTGCTGTATTTTTCTTGGCTTTTCCTCTCTGATGGTCTACCAATTCTTGGCATTGAACATATGGCTTGATCTCTCGGTTCAATATTGGCATGCCACAGACTACATAGTCTAACTTTACTTGAGTTTCTATATCATACTCCATTCTGTCCAAGTTCCTATGCTCTCCAATTGTATGATATATATTCTTCCATTGGTAAAGATTTTGGATGTACTCTCCTTGCTTGGCTTGTTGTAGGGACAATTTATTAAATGATTCTTGAGAGTATGTCGATTGTTCCCTTTGCCAATCAAGAGTTCTTGCTTGAAATTCTCTCTGTTGATCCAACATCTTGAGCTGGAAGTTTTTTGGTTGTTCCATCATCTTCAGCTGCCAATTCTCCTGTTGCTATTGGGTTTTCAAGTACTGCTCTTGTTGCTTCAAGTATTGCTCCTGTTGTTGCTCCTGTGTTCTCATATATTGTTGAGACATTTCTTCAATGGCTCTTTGCATTTGGCTTAAGTCCACTGTACCAAAAGTTTGTTCTCCCCCCATTTGTAATCTCCTTCTTCTTCCTTAAGTTCTTCTCTCTTTCTGGGTTTCAGTGATACTATCCATTTTTTGATTGGTGATTCTTCTGCCTCCCTTTACCCGATCTGTATCTGTATCTTCAAAGAGTACCCATGCTCTATTGCACAGCCTCAAAATGGCACTTGGGTGACCAAGTCTACTTGATTTGTCACTATCCTCAGCCATCTCTTGGATGCTATCTGCTATGAGTTTTGGTATATTGATTTCTCCTCCCCTGAGTATGCAATATGTCAGAATTGCTCTCTTTATTGTGACTTCAGATGTATTTCCAGTTGGGAGTATGGATCTTCTCACTATCTCATACCACCCTTTGGCCTCAAGTATGAGATCAATTCTCTTCAAGCGGCTTGAAGCCCCCTCTGAGTCCCTTTTCCAGTCTTTGCCTTCAAAGCATAAACCATGTAATATCTCATCAGGAACACTTTCACCCGTCATTCTTTCATCAAATCTGGGTTCTCTATAGGGTATCACTCTTATCTATAAGACTCTCATGATAGATGGTGGGCTGAAATCTACCTCAACCACCCCTAATGTAGCTCTTGTAGGGAGGGCTGGTCTTGGGTCTTGCTTGACCTCACAGCATTTACATAGAACTCCCTTATCATGGTTGCACTTATATCTGTAAGAGGTTCACATAGAAGTTCCCATCTCCCTTCTACGGTTATTCTTTTCATGATGGAGTATTCTCCATCTTTCAATCTGAAACCCATCTCTGGAATGACTTCTTTTGATTCCATTAACATGTGATATCTTGATTCATGAAATTGAGATTTAAATCTCTTGGTATCATAGGTTGGTGGTTTGGCTTCAGCTGGTTCCTTTCCTTTCCTTCTTTTGGAACTTGATGAAGCCATGAATTAGGAAGGAAGGAAGGGAGAAGAAAGGATGAACTTTGGTTAAGGCACGGTTTAGGATGGAGGGGAGAAGAAGTTGGGTATTGTGTGATGTCTTTGGGTAGGAGGAGAATGATGTAAATATTATGGAGGACTTTTATGAAGAAAGCAATGGTATGTGGGCTTAAGAAGTGTTACTACCACTTTATAGAAGGGATATAAACTATTGAAATAGAACAATGGGTTGGAGGATTCGGTTAAGTTGCAATGAAGGGTGAGGATTGAGCATGCCTTTATTAAAACTTCATGGAATGAACGGTTTGCATGTAGAGATGGATGAAGAAAAGGGTTACTCCTTCATTGGGCATATGGTTCGGCCTCCTAGGTACTTAACCTTGCAGATTTTGTTTCCAAGAAAACACAATTCCCTAAGCACATGTGACTCACTTTTCCCCCTTGTGACAACCATACATGATGTGGTTTTGTCCTTTTCTCTCAATCTTCTTCATACCTATCCAATTAAATCAAGGCAATGGTAAGCCAAAAATTGAATTTGGTATGGTGGTGTTTATCAAGTGAACAGTAATAAAGAAAAAACAAAATTTGCTATATGTTCCTTATTTATGAAAAACCAACTATGCCCCTTAGGAATTAAACAAAATTTTGGTGAACACCAAACTTGTTTTCTGCTAAGTGATTCATGTGAAACCTAATGAATGTCTATCATAATTAATATATTCATTATAAGGAACATTTTATTTTCTACCTTAATGCAATAAACTCATAAAATGATGCAATATATGGTTTATCTATTTGTGCATTTGAGCCTTTGAGCAAAAGTGATTTTTTTTGAAATTCATAGCATATGTGGACACCAAACTTAATGTTTGGCTATATACTTCAATGGAATGAATGATTATATATCCTAGGATGGTTATATGATCAGCATGCTTGAAAAGCTATTTTAGAGTGCTTTTAGGCACACCAAACTTAGGAATCAAACATATGCTTCAAAATGATGTGTGCAGTTATCAACTCTGCTCATGAGAGCTCAAATTTATGCTAGAAGAACCATTAATTATGGAAATTAAAACAAAAGCAAGAATATTAAATCATGGACTGCCTCCCATAAAGCGCTCTTTTATTGTCACTAGCTTGACATTGGGTCCTTGTTAGGGTGGCTGATGATTATGGTGCCTCAGCTTGTCCCTTCTCACTGTGAGCCTTCTTCCTGTGCCTTGATGATCAATCTCTATATGCTCCAACGAGAGTATTTTATTGACAGTGTAGTAATCATCAGTTTGTGGACCTGTCTCTAACTGTTGGTATATCAGTTGCACTTTGTCTCCTTTAAAGAACCATTTAGTTGGGATTCTTTTGTTTCTCCACCCTTTTGGAATCCTTTTCTTGCTCTTTTTTCCTTTCTTTGGTGGCTCTTCTGTCTTTACAACAAGCTGTGTGTCAGGGTCTGTTTTCCTAGTGATCAACTCCTCACTCTCTTCCTGCCTTCTCTTCTCATTCTTTACATCTTCATTCCCCTTTTGCTCTTCTCCACTGTTTATCTTTTGCTTCGGGGGTGAGCTGATGAGTGCTTCATTGGGTTTTTCTTTCCAAAGCAAGTCTTCTTTTTCAACCCTCATGCAGCTTTTCTCTTCAACAGTATGCTGTATTTCCTGGAAGACATTTAGAGTGATCTTTTCATCATTTACCCTCAAAGTCATTTCTCCTTGTTCCACATCAATGATGGCCCTTGCTGTGGCCAGGAAAGGTGATGCATGGAAACTTGTCTCTCAACAAAATTTCCTTCGGAAAGTATACTGAATTGTCGTCAAGTAAAAACTCACAATAGAGTGAGGTCGAATCCACAGGGATTAACAGATTAAGCAATCAATGGTTAATTGATTATCCTAGTTAGACGAATCAGATTGGAGTGATAAGCAACAAGGAAATGTAAATTGCATGAATGTAAAGAAAAAACTATAAAGTGCAGAAAAGTAAAATGGCAAGAAAAGTAAATGTAAGAACTAAAGATAAAATGAACATTGGTATCAAGAGATGTTGCATTCTCCGGATCAAGTTCATTCTCATCTCTTCCTCAATCAATGCATTCATTGATCTCCTTGGCAATCTTAAGTGATTGGATCCCAATTCCTTAGCAATCCAATCTCTCTAAGCTTGAACAATTTCCCAATTTCTTGATTTAATTGCTCATAGAAAGAGATGAAGTTTGGTCACTAATTATACCACACACATTCATAGATCAAAGTATTGGTAGGATTAAATGTCACAATATCCATCCAACCCCAACCTAATCTAATGTGAGAGAGCATTTCTAGCATGATTTCCTCATTCTTCTTCCAAGGTTCAGAGCAAATCCAAGTATGAGCAATTTCTCTTCTGAGACAATTACCCAATTAGATGAAGATCGAAAGCTCTCTAGTAAAATCAAGAGAAAAGAAAGAAGAAGAAGAATAAAAACTACAATTGATCCATTAAATCACAATAGAGCTCTCTAACCCAATTAAAGAGTTAGTTGTTCATTGCTCTACCAAAACAGAAAAGAAAGAAAGTGCAGAAAAATAAAGATGAAGATTAAAATTGAAATTGAGACTTCCACATTCATAATGGAAAATTACAAACTATAAAATGAACTACTACTAAGGAAAGAAAGAAAAGTATGTCAGGGGAGGGAGTCCGAAGACCCCAATACAGAATCCCCCCTCCAATCCCGAATGAATTGAATGTTAAAACTAAGGCCTTTATATAGGCTCTCCTAAATTACAAAATGAAATGAAACTAAAAGTAAATTACAATTAAATGATAATTCCTATTCTAGATGCTTCTTGTGACCTTGATTGGTTGACACTTGTGGGCTTGCTTCCTTGTGGTTGGGTGGTCCTTCAAAGAGAAGTGAATCAAGTTGAGGTCCAGGTGCTAATCGTTAGTGCTACCATTAGCCACACTAACGCTACAAGTGAGGCGTTAGTGCTGAAGTTAGTGGGGCTAACGTCACACTTGCCACCCAGTTGGTATTTTTTGCGGTTTAAAAGATGCCTCTGGTTTGTACTCCAATTTCATGCCCACTATAAAGTATTATATATCGTTAGAAAGCTCTGAATGTCTGCTTTCTAATACAACTAAAATCACCTCAATTGGACCTCTGTATCTCAAGTTATGCTCCTTTGAAGTGGACAAGGTCGCTAGCATAGTCGCTGGCGTTATTGGAAAAAGTGAGTGCCAATAACGTCCGCGTTCAGGGGATTAATATTGCCAAATTCTGTAGCTCAAACTTAATGTGCACCCGATACTATGATATATTTTTGGAAAGCCCTCGATGTCTACTTTCCAACGCTTTTAGAAGCGCATCATTTGGAGCTCTACAGGTTGAGTTATACTTCTTGGAAGGTGAAGAGGCCAGCTGGCCTTACTACAGGTTGATACCATGTTCATCTTTGCCCTTTCGGGGCCGGTTTTCTCCCTCAAATTTAGTGTCCACCATGTAGTGCCATATATGCTTGTAAAGCTCTAGATTCCTACTTTCCAATGCCACTGGAATCACCTCATTTGAAGTTTTGTGGCTCAAGTTATTCTTGTTTGAAGAAGGCATGGTCGGGCTGCCGGGTGAGATTTTGCCCACATTAGTGTTCACGTTAGTGGCACTAACGTGGCCACTAACGTAGGCTTTCTTTGCTTCACAAACGTTAGTGACGTTCACTTTTTTCACTAACTTTCACAGATGCCTACTTTCTTCCATGTTAATGCCCACGTTAGTGGCACTAACGTGGGTGTTCTTAGGTTTGCAAATGTTAGTGGCGTTCACTTTTTCCACTAACGTTGGAGTTTTCCTTTCCTTCCACATTAGTTCCCACGTTAATGTAACTAACATGGAAACTAACGTGGGTCTTCTTGCCCTTTGCTAACGTTAGTGGTGTTTACTTTTACCACTAACGTTCCAAACATTCCTTCCTTCCACGTTAATGGCCACATTAGTGGTACTAACGTAGCCACTAACGTGGCTCTTCTCTGCTTCTTGTTACCTGAAATCAATCAAACAAAGTGCCTCAAAGTCTTGCTCTTAATCATGAGATCATGCATCATCCATTTTATCATTCAATTCATGCATAATTCTCATGAAATCATTCAAAATTCACAATGTTTGCTTGAATCATGGTATGAATGCATTTTCAACCAAATACTTTCTTATTTCCTAAGAAAATGCATGAAACCAACCTAAAGCATACAAAAAATGGCTAGTAAAACTAGCCAAGATGCCCTGGCATCACAACACCAAACTTAAATCTTGCTTGTCCCCAAGCAAGAAAAGAACTATGCATAAAGAATTCTCTTAATTGGAATGTATTGAAGAATTGCTTATGATGCCTTAGTGGGTAAAGTGAATAAGTGACAGTGGGGTGAACTCTAATTTGTATGCTTATGCAAGGATTCCAGTGCTCATTAGTCCTTATATTTTGGAAGTCTTAGATCTTAGAACTTTCATTCAAATAATATTATGGAAGTCTCTTTATAGATTGTCACCTTGAAGCAGCACTTATTTTCTAGCATTTTTATTTCTTTTTGGAATTTGGCCTCGACTCTAGGTGTCATGTATCAAAGCGGCTTTTTAAGATAAGCTTTCAATCAATACTCCCAAACCAGTTGGTCTAAGGTATTAGGTGTTGAAGCACCCCTTAGGATTTTCTTGCTCAAGCCTCTCTCTTTGATACAAATCCACCATAAGCATTTAACTAGGACAATAACTCTTTGAGTTCTTGTTTCTTTCTTTTTCTTCCTAGTAATTGATGCTCAGAGCCTTGGGCTTATTCTTTGTTTTTCTTCTTCTTTTGTTTTTTTTTTGTTACTGCTTCTTGGATCAATAGATGTTTGAGAAATTCCATAATACTTCTCTAAACTTCATTTACTGTCTATGAGCTCCTATGCAAGTTTTCACAAACATGCAACCTCAATACACAATCATACAATCAGAACCTCCACTCCTCTTAATCTTTTGCTTGCCCCAAGATTTATAAAATTCTTCAACATTTTCCTTTCAAAAGAATGATTTCTTTGTTGAATTCTTAAAGATATTGGGTGCAAGTAAAATTCAAGATGATAATCATGATATCATAGCAACATGTTACAAATCAAATATCAAATTATGCTTATTCACAAGGAGTAATCACACATGCATACAAAGAAAATAGAAGACAATCATGAAATTAAAGTGCTGGAAATAAGTAAAAGAAAAAAGAAACTTTACCACCTTGTAGTTCATCTTTATTATTGTTGTCCTTTTCCTCCTATTCTTCCCCTTCCCATACCAAACTTAGAATGATTGCTTATCCTCAAGCAACAAGTAAAACAGTGGTGATGGGATTTATGATGGATCATGAATGTCTTAGAATGAAGTGTGAGTATGCATGTGTTTCAGCAAGCAAGATTAATGATCACAATAAAGGCACAAGAGATACAAACAGAGACATTTTGATTGCATTAATAAGTGGTGTGCTTGGTACCTTGCATGAAAGATAAGTGGCAACACCAAACTTAGTGTGACACTCTCAATTTAGAATGTTGCAAGTACCCAGTGAAGATTAAAAATCAAATTGTTGCATGGAAACACCAAACTTAGAATGCAATCATATGTCAAATTATTGAAAGTAAACTAAGCAAGAAAAGAAAATGTTACCTACGGTTGGGTTGCCTACCAACAAGTTCTCTTTTAATGTCATTAGCTTGACATGTTGTTCATGAATTTCTTCCTCTTCTTCCAGTTTGTTAAGAGGAATGACCTCAAGAGGAAAGAGGAACCAGTTAATGCCCCTTGTTTTGAGTGCTTCTCCCCAGCAAGCTTTCTTTTGTTAGCTTGAGTAAACTTGCTTGTTGGGGTAGGGGTGGCATGGCTTTTGGTTGACCTTTTCTTCTTTATGGATATTGTCCTTCTTTTCTTGGTCACCATACTCTTTTTAGTGGTCATGTTGATTGTCTTCACCACCTTGATTTCAGTACTTGGGTGTTGTATGATGGTTGGAGCATCCTCTTCATCAAGAGCTTTTTGAATTGGTGGTTCAATGAACTCATCCTTTATGCAACTCTCTGTTTTATTGGAGTAGTGTGGACTCCCTTGATTGACTTCCTCCCTTTCTTCTGCATGATGTTGCATTGAGCCTTTTGGGAGTGAGTTTGCATGTTCCTTTGTCACCCTTAGTAGCCTCTGTGGGTATGGAGCTTTGGGCTTATATACTCTCACAACCTCCTCCTTCTTCATATGAATCTCACTTGGTATGACTGCCTCTTTTTCTTGTTCTTCTGATTCCTCCCTTGTTCTTGACCTTTGAATGAACTCCTCTATTTCTGGAGAGAGTGAAGTGGTCTCTCTTTGTGATCTCAGCTCTTCAAGGAATTATTCTTCAGAATAGAGTTGTGCATTCTGTCTCAATTTTTCTTCATGGTCTCTTTTTGCTATTTCTTCCTCTTTGTTTGTCTTTATCATTTCTTCAAGGAGGAGTTCTATCCTAGTGAGTCTCTCTTCTTCTCTACTTTTTTTTATTTCTTCAATGATGAGTTCCATCCTAGCAAGTCTATCTAAAGGAGGTTGGGTAGGTTGTAATGGTTGGTCAGGGTTGGCTTGTGAATGGAATTGGTTGTTTTGTGGTTGTGTGTTCTGAAAGTGGTATGACTATTGTGGGTAGTGGATTGAGTTTTGTGGATGGTGAAATGACTTGTATGGATTTGGGACAGAATTTTGTGCTGAGGTATACTCAAGTGATGAAGAATTTAGGCATGTAAAACTTGGAGGTGAGGTTGGATAATTGAGAGGTGATGGCTCTTGATGAATGGGGTATGAATGAGTGAAATATCTTTGATTTTGATCTTCCCAGCCACAACTTGAGTAGTGATCAATTTCACCAAAATATGGACCATTTTGTGGCTCTGGAAAGTACCCCATTTCATGTTCTTGATACTCCCACCCACCATGAGCATAGTAAAGTGAATCATTCTGTGGTGGTGGAGAGTTTCCCATGAAATTTGATTGACTAAAATATGATGGATGCTCCATTCTTTCCTGCAAAAAGCTCTGTCTTAAACAATAATCACCAAAAGAAATTGGAATCTCCATTGTAATAAATGAGAGATTCTTAGTGAGGCAATATCACAAACAGTTAGTTAGCAAAAGAAAATAAGAAGCAAAAGAAAACAAGGACAAAAGAAAATTTTCTAATCTAGTAAATCAATCAACCGGTAGTTTGTTAATCACGATTAATCCCCGGCAACGGTCCCATAAACTTGATGCACGAAAACTTGTCTCTCAACAACATTTCCTTTGGCAAGTATACCGAATTGTCGTCAGGTAAAAACTCACAATAGAGTGAGGTCGAATCCACAGGGATTAACAGATTAAGCAATCAATGGTTAATTGATTATCCTAGTTAGACGAATTAGATTGGAGTGATAAGCAACAAGGAAATGTTAATTGCATGAATGTAAAGAAAAAACTATAAAGTGCAGAAAAGTAAAATGGCAAGTAAAGTAAATATAAGAACTAAAGATAAAATGAACATTGGGATCAAGAGATGTTGCATTCTCTGGATCAAGTTCATTCTCATCTCTTCCTCAATCAATGCATTCATTGATCTCCTTGGCAATCTTAAGTGATTGGATCCCAATTCCTTGGCAATCCAATCTCTTTAAGCTTGAACAATTTCTCAATTTCTTAATTTAATTGCTCATGGGAAGAGATGAAGTTTGGTCACTGATTATGCCACACACATTCATAGATCAAAGTATTGGTAGGATTAAATGTCACAATATCCTTCCAACCTCCAACCTAATCCAATGTGAGAGAGCATTCTAGCATTATTTCCTCATTCCTCTTCCAAGGTTCAGAGGAAATCCAAGTATGAGTAATTTCTCTTCTGAGACAATTACCCAATTAGATGAAGATCGAAAGCTCTCTAGTAAAATCAAGAGAAAAGAAAGAAGAAGAAGAATAAAAACTACAATTAATCCATTAAATCACAATAGAGCTCTCTAACCCATTGAAAGAGTTAGTTGTTCATTGCTCTACCAAAACAAAAAAGAAAGAAAGTGTAGAAAAATAAAGATGAAGATTAAAATTGAAATTGAGACTTCCACATTCATAATGGAAAATTACAAACTATAAAATGAACTACTACTAAGGAAAGAAAGAAAAGTATGTGAGGGGAGGGAGTCCGAAGACCCCAATACAGAATCCCCCCTCCAATCCCGAATGAATTGAATGTTAAAACTAAGGCCTTTATATAGGCTCTCCTAAATTACAAAATGAAATGAAACTAAAAGTAAATTACAATTAAATGAAAATTCCTATTCTAGATGCTTCTTGTGACCTTGATTGGTTGACACTTGTGGGCTTGCTTCCTTGTGGTTGGGTGGTCCTTGAAAGAGAAGTGAATCAAGTTGAGGTCCAGGTGCTAATCGTTAGTGCTACCGTTAGCCACATTAACGCTGCAAGTGTGGCGTTAGTGCTGAAGTTAGTGTGGCTAACGTCACACTTGCTACCCAGTTGGTATTTTTTGGGGTTTAAAAGATGCCTCTGGTTTGTGCTCCAATTTCATGCCCACTATAGAGTATTATATATCGTCGGAAAGCTCTGAATGTCAGCTTTCTAACACAGCTAAAATCACCTCAATTGGACCTCTATAACTCAAGTTATGCTCCTTTGAAGTGGACAAGGGCGTTGACATAGTCGCTGGCGTTATTGGAAAAAGTGAGTGCCAATAATGTCCGCGTTCAGGGATTAATATTGCTAGGTTCTGGAGCTCAAACTTAATGTGCACCCCTTACAATGATATATTTTTAGAAAGCCCTGGATGTCTAATTTCTAACGCCTTTGGAAGCGCATCATTTGGAGCTCTACAGCTCGCGTTACACTTCTTGGAAGGTGAAGAGGTCAGCTGGCCTTACTACAGGTTGATACCATGTTCATCTTTGCACTTTCGGGGCAGGTCTTCTCCCTCAAATTTAGTGTCCACCATGTAGTACCATATATGCTTGGAAGGCTCTGGATTCCTACTTTCCAATGCCACTGGAATCACCTCATTTGGAGTTTTGTGGCTCAAGTTATTCTTGTTTGAAAAAGGCATGGTCAGGCTGTTGGGTGAGATTTTGCCCACGTTAGTGGGACTAACGTGGACACTAACGTAGGCCTTCTTTGCTTCGCAAACGTTAGTGGCGTTAACTTTTTCCACTAACTTTCATAGCTGCCTCCTTTCTTCCACGTTAATGCCCACGTTAGTGGCACTAACTTGGGTGTTCTTGGCTTCGCAAACGTTAGTGGTGTTCACTTTTTCCACTAACATTGGAGTTTCCCTTTCCTTCCACATTAGTTCCCACGTTAATGTAACTAACGTGGAAACTAATGTGGGTCTTCTTTCCCTTCGCTAACGTTAGTGGTGTTTACTTTTACCACTAACGTTCCAAACTTTCCTTCCTTCCACTTTAATGGCCACGTTAGTGGTACTAACATAGCCACTAACGTGGCTCTTCTCTGCTTCTTGTTACCTGAAATTAATCAAAAAAAGTGCATCAAAGTCTTGCTCTTAATCATGAGATCATGCACCGTCCATTTTATCATTCAATTCATGCATAATTCTCATGAAATCATTCAAAATTCACGATGTTTGCTTGAATCATGGTATGAATGCATTTTCAAGAAAATACTTTCTTATTTCCTAAGAAAATGCATGAAACCAACCTAAAGCATACAAAAAATGGCTAGTAAAACTAGCCAAGATGCCCTGGCATCAAAAGGTCTTCCCAATATAATAGAGTCATTCCCCTATTCACCTAAGTCCAGGATTACAAAATCTACTGGAAATATGAATTTTCCTACTCTGACCAAGAGATTTTCAATCACCCCCTTAGGAATTACCTGAGATCTCTCCACTAGATCCAATGACATCTATATAGGCTTCACTTCTTCTATAAATAGCCTTCTCATCATAGACAAAGGCATCAGGTTGATACTGGATCCTAAATCACACAGTGCCTTGTTAATGATTATGTTACTAATAGTACAAGGCAAGAAGAAGCTCCCAGGGTCTTTGAGTTTTGGTGGGAGGCCTTCTTGGATCACTGCACTACATTCTTTTGTCAAGATCATTGTTTCCTTCTCATTCTAGCTTCTCTTCTTGTGGATGAGCTCTTTGAAAAACTTAGCATATAGATGCATCTGCTCCAATGCTTCTGCAAGTGGGATGTTGATCTCCAGTTTCTTAAGAACATCTAGGAATTTGAGAAACTGTTGATCCTTGAGCTTTTTTTGCAATCTTTGAGGGTATGGCAGAGGAGGAGTGTAAGGCTTCACTTCTTTCCTATATTCTTGTGAATGTTCCTCAATAGCCTACTTTCCCTTCTTTGAAACTAGTGGCTGTTTCTCTTTCTCCTTAAGCTTTTCTTGGTTTTGATTGTCTTTTTCTCCTACTTGCTTCTTGCTGCCAATATCATTCTCCACATGCTTTTTGTTAGCTTCTTTGCCATTATCCAAGGTTCTTCCACTCCTTAATTAGATTGCTTTGCATTCTTCTTTGGGATTGGGATTGGTGTCACTTGGTAATGAATTGGGTGCTCTTTCAGCCACTGTTTGCTTTGATAATTGGCCAATTTGCCTCTCTAGATTCTGTAGTAAAGCTTCATGGTTCTTATGGGCCAATTCTTGATGCTTGATCATCTTTTCCATCATTATCTCCAAGTTGGAGATCCTTTGAGATTCTTGGGGTGGTTGTGGTTGATTATGGGATGTTGAGGGTGGATGATAGTTATTTTGGTTAGTGGATGGGTTGTTGGGTGGATAGTAGTTGGGTTGGGGTTGATTGTTTTGTGGTTTTCTGTATTGTTTTTGGTTAGTGTTTTGATGGTTTTGATGGTTTGTGTTTCTGAAATTGTTCTGGTTTGAGTTTCTCTGCCAAGGCTGCTTGTTTTAGTTGTCTCCCCACCTCAAGTTGGGGTGGTTCCTCCAGGATGAGTTGTAGGTATCTCCATAAAATTCATTCTGACCAGCACCTTGATTGTGCATAAAGTTAACTTGCTCTTGCTGCTGCTCTTCATAGTTTTCCTCATTTTACCCCCACCCAGCTGGTGGTTGATTTGTAGTGTTCACTGCAGCTACTTGAAGACCATCAATCCTTTTGGCCATCATCTCCATTTGCTGCTAGATCTGTTGATGCATCACTTTATTTTGAGCCAAAATGGTATCCACACCTTCCAGCTCCAATACACCCTTCCTTTGAGCTGGTTGGCGTTTCCTTTGATGAGCATAGAAGTATTGATTATTTGTCATAGTGTCTATGAGATTTTGGGCTTCCTCAACTGTCTTCATGAGCTGTACTGAACCTCTAGTAGAATAATCCAAGGCCTCTTGAGCTCTCAGTGTCAATCCTTCATAGAAATTCTGAAGTTTATCCCATTCATTGAACATCTCCGGTGGACACTTCCTAATCAAGGCTTTATATCTTTCCCAAGCCTCATAAAGTGATTCTCCATCTATTTGGGTGAAGGTTTGTGATAAACCCCATTTTTAGGGTTTCTCCTATGCTTAATCTAGTGGATTTTACCCATTATTCTCACACTTATTCATTGAACTCGCATGTTTTACATTTTCCTTTCTGATTTTGTGCTTTGATTGGAAACATGCTTCTTTGGTCTTAAATTTGCTATGTTTAATCCTCTCTTATTATCATTTGATGCCTTGATATGTGTGTTAAGTGAATTCAGAGATTACAGGATAGGAATGGCTTAGAAGATGGAAAGGAAGCATGCAAAAGTGGAAGGAATACAAGAAACTGAAGGAACTGCTAAAGCGGTCCAGCCTGACCTCTTGGTACTAAATCAACCATAACTTGAGCTACAGAGATCCAAATGACGCGGTTTTAGTTGCGTTGGAAATCTAACATCTGGGGCTTTGCAACAATATATAATTTGCTATAGCTTCCCTGAAGATAGGTGACGTGCACGCGTGGATCACGTAGACGCGTGGCCTGGCAAAAACTCAATCCGCGCGAATGCGTGGACGACACTAACGCGTGATAGTGCCGCGACCTGTACGTACCAGAAATTGCTGGAGATGACTTCTGGGCTGTTTTTGACCCAGTTTTTGGCCCATAAAGTACAGATTAGGGGCTATAAAGAGGGGGAATCCATCCATTCATTCAAAAAACAACAATTCATACAACATTTAGAATACACAATTTTAGGTTTTAGATGTAGTTTTAGAGAGAGAGAAGCTATCTCCTCTCTTTTAGGTTTTAGAATTAGGATTTCTTTTATTTATGGTTATTACTCCATTCCAGGTTCAATGTTCCCAACTTTAATTTTATGTTCTCTTCTACTTTTAGTTACCCTAATGCTTTTACTTGTTAATTACTTATGTTGCCAAATTAGCTTATGAATCTTTCCATGTTAGATTTGAATATTCTATTTAATATAATTTGAGGTATTTCAGATTTATGATTGTTTTATTCTATTTATGATGCTTTCAATTTAATTTAAATTTTTCTCTTTTTGGTTTTGGTTGAGTAATTGGTGACACTTGAGTTATCAAACTCAGTAGTTGATTGAAAATTGGGATTGCTAATTGATTTGGATCTCTCTAAAGCTAGTCTTTCCACAGGAGTTGACTAGAACTTAAGGAATCAAATTAATTAGTCCACTTGACTTTCCTTTATTTAGTAAGGGTTAACTAAGTGGGAACAATAAACAATTCTCATCACACCTGATAAGGATAACTAGGATGGGATTTCCAGTTCTCATACCTTGCCAAGAGTTTTTCTAATTAATAATTTATTTTCTTCCAATTAATCATTCTTTCATTCAATGCTTTTTATTTTAATTACATAAATTCTCTTGTTAATTTTTATTGCTATAACTTTTAATTATTTATTTGCCCATTGCCCAAACTCAACATTCCCCAGAAAACTCATAACCAATAATAAATCATACTTCCCTGCAATTCCTTGAGAGACGACCCGAGGTTTAAATACTTTGGTTATAAATTTTATTGGGTTTTGTTACTTGTGACAACCAAAGTTTTTGTACAAAAGGATTCTCTGTTGGTTTAGAAACTATACTTACAATGCAATTATAATTTTACAAATTTCTTTACCGGCAGAAACCCGTTCGTTAAAATGGCGCCGTTGCCGGAGAATTGCAATTGTGTGCCTTATTATTGGTTATTGTAAATATTTTATTTTGCTTGTTTATTTGTTTCTATTTTTGTTTTTAATTTTTATTAGCTACTATGAGTTCTCACCCCCGTCGCTTTGAGTTTGGTTCTAATGTTGTTGAAAGAAATGGAAGCTATAACAGGAACATGCATCAAGGTCAAACCAATCACAGATGGAAGGAGCCACGAGGATCTTATCAACCCTTTCTGCAACAACACTTTCCAAAGTACCATGGACAACGACCATTCTACGATGCACACCCAGACAATAGTTACGGTGGACCTTCTCGTGACAACCAACCTCCACCAAATTACTATGGTCAAGAGCCATTCCGAGGTGTATGCGGAGATGATAGATACGGTGGACCCCTTGTGGTTACCAACAAGCCCCATCACACGTCTATAAACTACCTCCTCAACATAGCTTTGAACCACCATACTCATAAGCCAACCACAATCATTCACCTCCATATGCCCCTAACCATTATCCATCCCTATTTCAATTCAATTACTCCCAAGAACCACCACTTCCATATGCACCATATCCATGTCCATCAAACCAAGAAGCACAGGACCGTCTCAAGGACACAGTGAACCAATTTCATGCAACCCTTCATCAATTGGAGCAAGCGATAAACCGATTAGCCCCCAGTACGAAGGAGACCTTAGAAGCTTCGGTGGATAACACGGAACATGACTTTGTACTGGAACAAGTAGAGGAAGCTGCAATTATCGAAGAAGATGAATTGGTTGAAGACTTAGGAGACGCTGAACCTCCATGGGAATCAAGAATTGTGGACAATTCCGTCAAGTAATTTGAAATCGATGCTAAGGAGGATAGTGCACAACTCCCAAAGCATGTATCTTATGAAGAACTGG
The DNA here is from genome assembly GCF_003086295.3 of Arachis hypogaea. Lineage (NCBI taxonomy): Eukaryota > Viridiplantae > Streptophyta > Magnoliopsida > Fabales > Fabaceae > Arachis > Arachis hypogaea. The sequence goes on along the minus strand of NC_092046.1, from coordinate 50,030,351 downwards.
ACGGAACAAATCAAGAAGCTAGTTTTCTTGGTAATGATGATCATGAATCAAGTTCTTCTAATGATGACCTTGCAGTCACAATTGAACTCTTTGAGCTAGAAGATTCTTTCCTAGGTGAATATGAAGATGATGCGGAGGTAGATTTTTCTCAACCTCCATTTTATGACCTGAGTGATGAGGAAGACATTGAAGACTACAATCAAGACATGGTTGCAATTAAAGAGGTTTGTCAGGAATTGGAAGAATTCACAGAGGAGTACAAGGAAGTGGAGATTGCAGAACCACTGGAAACACCTCTCCCAAGTCCATTACCACCAAATACAAACTTCAAGTGGGTAAAATCCTTAGCCTTTATCTTTATCTTCCCACTTGAATATGGTTTGCTTGAAACAGATGGCCAGCTTAGCGCTCTTTGCGGCTTTAAGAGTAAGAGGAAGATAGTTAGTAATAGAAGTTGGTATCATAGGTTCAATAAGGTTCCACGCTCCAATTAGAAGTGCAAGGATTGGTATAGAACTCGATTGGATGGATTTCAGAAGATGTTTGGGCATTTCAGTGGAAATCCAGGTTACATACCACCCGCCTGGAAAAATAAAGATCAATACAAAGACGGTTACAAAAGCAAGGTTTGGGATCCTAGGATTCATTCTGACAATCAACACTCGTGGAGCCTGAAAACCTGCTTTGATTTGCTTGAAGGCTTTACATGCCTAGTGGTGCACGAAATTGTGATCATCAATGACGCCAACAACTTGGTACACACAATTGTAATCTCAACTCTTTATCACAACTCCGCACAACTAACCAGCAAGTGCACTGGGTCGTCCAAGTAATAAACCTTATCTGAGTAAGGGTCGATACCACGGAGACTGTCGGCTTGAAGCAAGCTATGGTCATCTTGTAAATCTCAGTCAGGCGGATTCAAATGGTTATGGAGAATTGATAATTAAAATATGAATAAAACATAAAATAGGATAGAGATACTTATGTAATTCATTGGTGAGAATTTCAGATAAGCATATGAAGATGCTTTGTTCCTCCTACACTTCTGCTTTCCTATTGCCTTCTTCCAATCATTCATACTCCTTTCCATGGTAAGCTTTATGTTGGGCATCACCGTTGTCAATGGATACTTCCCATCCTCTCAGTGAAAATGGTCCAAATGCGCTGTCATCGCACGGCTAATCATCTGTCGGTTCTCGATCATGTTGGAATAGGATCCATTGATCATTTTGTGTCTGTCACTACGCCCAACACTCACGAGTTTGAAGCTCGTCACAGTCATCCCTTCCCAAATCCTACTCGGAATACCACAGACAAGGTTTAGACTTTTCAGATCTCCGAAATAGCCGCCAATAATTCTAACCTATACCACGAAGGTTCTAATCTTAGATTAGAAACCCAAGAGAGTATACTCCAGCTGTTGTCCAATGACTACGTTGAACATCATGTAGATCGTTTTGTGGTTGTCAGGCACGCGACCTTGGCTAAGCGAGTAACGAAGATTGGGTGATTGTCACGGGTCAGACCTTCATTCTGACTTAACTGAATTAAGGACAAGAGTATATCTTGGAGAAGAAGTAGGCGTGAATTGAATAGAAAAACAATAGTACTTTGCATTAATTCATGAAGAACAGCAGAGCTCCACACCTTAATCTATGGTGTGTAGAAACTTCACCGTTGAAAATACATAAGTGAAAATAGTCTAAGCATGGCCGAATGGCCAGCCTCAAAGGTCTAAGGACTAAACGTCCAAAGATAATAATCTCCATAATACAACAGTAAAAGGTCCTATTTATAGAAAACTAGTAACCTAGGGTTTACAGAAATGAGTAAATGATGCAGAATCCACTTTCGGGCCCACTTGGTGTGTGCTTGGGCTGAGTATTGAAGCTTTCACGTGTAGAGACTTTTCTTGGAGTTAAACACCAACTTTTGTGCCAGTTTGGGCGTTTAACTCCAGCTTTTATGCCAATTCTAGCGTTTTGACGCCAGAATTTCTATGCTGACATGGAACGCCGGTTTGGGCCATCAAATCTCAGGCAAAGTATGAACTATTATATATTGCTGGAAAGCCCAGGATGTCTACTTTCTAACAACATTAAGAGCCCGCCAATTGGGCTTTTGTAGCTCTAGAAAATCCACTTCGAGTGCAGGGAGGTCAGAATCCAACAGCATATGCAGTCCTTTTTCAGCCTCTGAATCAGATTTTTGCTCAGGTCTCTCAATTTCAGCCAGAAAATACTTGAAATCACAGAAAAACACATAAACTCATAGTAAAGTCCAGAAATGTGATTTTTATTTAAAAACTAATAAAAACATAATAAAAACTAACTAAAATATACTAAAAACAATGCCAAAAAGCGTATAAATTATCCGCTCATCATAACACCAAACTTAAATTGTTGCTTGTCCCCAAGCAACTGAAAATCAAATAGGATAAAAAGAATAGAATATACAATGAATTCCAAAAATATCTATGAAGATCAGTCTTAATTAGATGAGCGGGGCTATTAGCTTTTTGCTTCTGAACAGTTTTGGCATCTCACTTTATCCTTTGAAGTTCAGAATGATTGGCGTCTATAGGAGCTCAGAATTCAGATAGTGTTATTGATTCTCCTAGTTCAGTATGTTGATTCTTGAACACAGCTACTTTATAAGTCTTGGCGGTGACCCTAAGCATTTTGTTTTCCAGTATTACCACCGGATACATAAATGCCACAGACACATAACTGGGTGAACCTTTTCAGATTGTGACTCAGCTTTGCTAGAGTCCCCAATAAGAGGTGTCCAGAGCTCTTAAACACACTCTTTTTGCTTTGGACTACGACTTTAACCACTCAGTCTCAAGCTTTTCACTTGACACCTTCATGCCACAAGCACATGGTTAGGGACAGCTTGGTTTAGCCGCTTAGGCCAGGATTTTATTCCTGTGGGCCCTCCTATCCACTAATGCTCAAAGCCTTGGATCTTTTTTATTTTACCCTTGCCTTTTGGTTTAAAGGGGTATTGGCTTTTTTGCTTGCTTTTTCTTTTTCTTTCTTTTTCTTTTTTTTCGCATTTTTTTTCTGCAAGCTTTTTTATTCACTGCTTTTTCTTGCTTCAAGAATCATTTTTATGATTTTTCAGATCATCAATAACATTTCTCCTTTTTCATTATTCTTTCAAGAGCCAACATTTTTAACATTCATAAACAACAATATCAAAAATATGCATTGTTCAAGCATTCATTCAAAAACTATTGCCACCACATCAAAATAATTAAACTATTTAAAATTCAAAAGTTCATGTACTTCTTTTTCTTTTTGCAATTAAAAATATTTTTCATTTAAGAAAGGTGATGGATTCATATTCATAGCTTTAAGGCATAGACACTTAGACACTAATGATCATGTAATAAAGACACAAACATAGATAAACATAAAGCATAAAAATTTGAAAAACAGAAAAATAAGGAACAAGGAAATTAAAGAACGAGTCCACCTTAGTGATGGCGGCTTGTTCTTCCTCTTGAAGATCTTATGTAGTGCTTGAGCTCCTCAATGTCTCTTCCTTGCCTTTGTTGCTCCTCTCTCATGACTCTTTTATCTTCTCTAATTTCATGAAGGAGGATGGAATGCTCTTGGTGCTCCACCCTTAGTTTTCCCATATTGGAACTTAATTCTCCTAGGGAGGTGTTAATTTGCTCCCAATAGTTTTGTGGAGGAAAATGCATCCCTTGAGCCATCTCAGGAATCTCATGATGAGGAATTTCCTCATGCTCTTGTCCATGAGTGGGATCTCTTGTTTGCTCCATCCTTTTCTTAGTAATGAGCTTGTCCTTATTAATGAGGATGTTTTCCTCTATGTCAATTCCAGCTGAATTGCAGAGATGACAAATGAGATGAGGGAAGGCTAACCTTGCCAAAGTAGATGACTTATCCGCCACCTTCTAGAGTTCTAGGGATATTACCTCATGAACTTCTACTTCCTCTCTAATCATGATGCTATGGATCATGATAGCCCGGTCTATAGTAACTTCAGACCGGTTGCTAGTGGGAATGATTGAGCGTTGGATAAACTCCAACCATCCCCTAGCCACGGGCTTGAGGTCATGCCTTCTTAGTTGGACCGGCTTCCCTCTTGAATCTCTTTTCCATTGAGCGCCCTCTTCACAAATGTCTATGAGGACTTGGTCCAACCTTTGATCAAAGTTGACCCTTCTAGTGTAGGGGTGTGCATCTCCTTGCATCATTGGCAAGTTGAATGCCAACCTTACATTTTCCGGACTTAAATCTAAGTATTTCCCCCGAACCATTGTAAGCCAATTCTTTGGGTCCAGATTCACACTTTGATTATGGTTCTTGGTGATCCATGGATTGGCATAGAACTCTTGAACCATTAAGATTCCGACTTGTTGAATGGGGTTGGTGAGAACTTTCGAACCTCTTCTTCGAATCTCATGTCGGATCTCCGGATATTCACCCTTTTTGAGCTTGAAAGGGACCTCGAAAATCACTTTCTTCTTGGCCACAACTTCATAGAAGTGGTCTTGATGCACCCTTGAGATGAATCTCTCCATCTCTCATGACTCGGAGGTGGAAGTTTTTGCCTTCCCTTTCCTCTTTCTAGAGGTTTCTCCGGCCTTAGGTGCCATAAATGGTTATGGAAAAACAAAAAGCAACACTTTTACCACACCAAACTTGGAAGGTTTGCTCGTCCTCAAGCAAAAAAAGAAAGAAGAGAGTAGAGAAAGAAGAAATAGAAGAGATGGAGGGGGGTAGTGTTTCGGCCAAGGGGGTGAAGTAGTGTTTAAGATGTGTGAAAATGAAGGAGTGAAGATGGGTTTATATAGGAGTGAAGAGGGGGGCTTGGGTTCGGCCATGTATGGGTGGGTTTGGGAGGGAAAGTGGTTTGAATTTCAATGGTGAGGTAGGTGGGGTTTTATAATGGATGGATGTGGATTGGTGAAGGGTATTTGGGGAAGGGCATTATGGAAAGGTGTGAAGAAGAGAGAGAGTGGGTTGAGGTTGGTGGGGGTCCTGTAGGGTCCACAGATCCTGAGGTGTCAAGAATTTCTCATCCCTGCACCAATTAGGCGTGCAAAACGCCCTCTGCTGCCAATCCTGGCGTTAAACGCCAGGTTGCTGCCCATTTCTGGCGTTTAACGTCAGCTTCTTGCCCTTTTCTGGCGTTAAACGCCAGTCTGGTCCTCATTTCTGGCGTTAAACGCCCAGAATGGTGCCAGACTGGGCGTTTAACGCCCATTCTGCTGCCCTTACTGGCGTTTAAACGCCAGTAGGCTTCTCCTCCAGGGTGTGCTATTTTTCATTCTGTTTTTGAGTTTGTTTTTGCTTTTTTTCAATTATTTTTGTGACTTCACATGATCATCAACCTAGAAAACATAAAATAACAATGGAAAATAGAAATTTAACATAGATAAGTAAAATTGGGTTGCCTCCCAACAAGCGCTTCTTTAATGTCAATAGCTTGACAGTGGGCTCTCATGGAGCCTCACAGATACTCAGAGCATGATAATGGCCTCTCAACACCAAACTTAGAGTTTGGTTGTGGCCTCCCAACACCAAACTTAGAGTTTGAATGTGGGGATTTTGCTTGACTCTGTATTGAGAGAAGCTTTTCATGCTTCCTCTCCATTGTTATAGAGGGAGATCCTTGAGCTTTAAACACAAGGGAGTCCTCATTCACTTGAAGGACCAATTCTTCTCTGTCAACATCAATCACAGCTCTTGCTGTGGCTAGGAAGGGTCTGCCAAGGATGATGGATTTATCCATACACTTCCCAGTGTCTAGGATTATGAAATCAGCAGGGAAGTAGTGGCCTTCAACCTTTACCAAGACATCCTCAACAAGTCCATAAGCTTGTTTTCTTGAATTGTCTGCCATCTCTAGTAAGATTCTTGCATCTTGTACCTCAAGGATTCCTAGCTTCTCCATTACAGAGAGAGGCATGAGGTTTATGCTTGACCCTAGGTCACACAGAGCCTTCTCAAAGGTCATGGTGCCTATGGTACAAGGTATTGAGAACTTTCCAGGATCTTGTCTCTTCAGAGGTAATTTCTGCCTAGTCAAGTCATCCAGTTCTTTGGTGAGCAAGGGGGGTTCATCCTCCCAAGTCTCGTTACCAAATAGCTTGCCATTTAGCTTCATGATTGCTCCAAGGTACTTAGCAACTTATTCTTCAGTAACATCTTCATCCTCTTCAAAGGAAGAATACTCATCAGAGCTCAAGAATGGCAAAAGTAAATTCAATGGAATCTCTTTGGTCTCAGTGTGAGCCTCAAATTCCCATGGTTCCTTGACGTTAAGATTTTTGCTGGTAAAGAATTTTATAAAAATAGTCGCGTTATGGATATAGTTTCTAAACCGACAGAAATCCCTTCGTACAAACGTTTTGGTTGTCACAAGTAACAAACCCTTTTAAAATTAATAACCGAAGTATTTAAACCTCGGGTCGTCTTCTCAAGGAATTGCAGGGAGGTGTGTTCTTACTATTGGTTATGAAGATTGTAAATTGGGGGTTTTGAAATTAAGGAACAAGTAATTTGAATGACAAGTAAAATAAATAAATAACTGTAAAACACACTTTTGGCAAGGTATGAGAAATTGGAAGTCCTATCCTAGTTATCCTTATCAATGGTGATGAGAATTGAGTCTTACTCCCACTTAGTTAGCCTTTACTAAAGCAAGGGAAGATCAAGTGGATTAATTAGTCTGATCTTCAGATTCTAGTCAATTCCTGAGAGAGGACTGGAATTATTGAAGTTCAATTCAATTAGAAAAGATAAAAATTATCGATCACGTTGAGTTTGATAACTCCTGAGTTACTGATTTCTTAACCAAGACCAAAAGGGGAAAAGTAAATCTACTCGAATAAAAATATCTTCAGGTTGGAATTAACAGTAACATAAACAAAAGAGAGCAATCATAAACTGAAATACATCAAATAACATTAATTAAGAGAATTATCTGTAGCATAGAAAAGTTCATAAATTAAATTGAGAAGATAATAAAAAGAAAAGTTGAACCTGATAAAAAGGGACAATTATGAAAGCAAGAAAAATCCTAAATCCTAATTCTAAGAGAGAGAGGAGAGAACCTCTCTCTAAAAACTACATCTAAATCATCCAAAAGTGAATAATTGGAGACTCTCCTTTTGAATGGATGCATTCTCCCACTTCATAACCTCTGATCTGTGCCTTCTGGACATGGATTTGGGCCAAAAAGGGCTTCAGAAATTGCTGGGAGCATTTTCTGTAATTTCTGGTGTGTGGCCTTTGTCACGCGTCCGCGTGGGTCACGCAGTCGCGTCATCTGGAGTTTTTTTTCTTATCACACGTTTTCTTTGGTCATGCATCCGTGTCATCTGCGTTCTGCTCAAGGCGCGCGTTCGCGTCATTCACGCGTTCGCGTCGCGCTCTCTTCGTGCTAGGCATGCGACCTCGTCGTCCACGCGTTCGCGTCGTTGTCAATTTCTTCAAAAACTCCATTTTGTGCTTTCCTTCCATTTTTGTATGTTTTCTTTGCATCCTTTAAGTCATTCCTGCCTTAGTAGATCTGAAACTACTCAACACACAAATCACGGCCTCGAATGGTAATAAAGGGTAATTAAAATAATTATTCTTAAAGCATAGGAAACATGTTTTTCACATATCTCACATAATAAGGAAGGGAAAGTAAAACCATGCAATTAACATGAATAAGTGAGTGAAGGATTGAATAAATCACTTAAATTAGGCACAAAATATATCATAAAATATGGGTTTATCAACCTCCCCACACTTAAACAATAGCATGTCCTCATGCTAAATCCAGGATAAAGAGTAAGGTTAAAGTTAAAGTGGTGGAATCTCATGCAATGCAATCTATTCTAAATGCAACTACCTAAATGAATCATGCAATTCTAATTGTCATTCACTTGTTTATAAAAGTTACATGTAGTTGAATTAATTCACATTCTCAAGGAATCATATATGCATAGCCAAGCGCTAGATAATGTTAAAGTACCTTTACAATTGAGATGGGAGAGAAAAACATTTTATAAACTTGCAAGACAATTAACAATTTAAGCAGAGATATATGTTGATGAGCTATTGAACCCTCACTGGATTTTGTGTTTACTCTCTAGTCACTTAGTGTTTATTGGGTTAATTACTCTATTCTTCTTTTTATCCTTACTTTCTATAACTTTGTTCTTCATCTAACCAATCAACAATTACAGAATACAGACATACAAAAATCATGAGGTCTTTATTTAAGGTTGTAATGGGGTCAAGGTAAAGGTAAGAGTATATGTATAAGGCTAAGTGAGCTAATAAGTGAATCCTTGATTAGTCTAAGATCTCACCTAACATACATATTTATAAAGCAAAGCTTCTTTACCTATTTACCCAAAATTTCCCACTTTTTATATTACATGCTCATGCATTAATTTTAATTTTTATCCCATGTGCATTGATTCTTTTCATTTTGTAATTGGGGAGTTTTTGTATCCCCTTTATTTAAATAAATTTTTTTTATGCACATGGTAATTTAATTGTTTTGATTTCACATGAGCATGCTTCCCAAGAATTTTTTTTATTTTGAAACATCTTTATTCTTTTTAACTTTCTACCTTTGTTTCTATCATCCATGTTCCCATAAGGTTCCCCACACTTAAACAATACACAATTTCTATATTAAGCTAACCAAGGATTCAACTTGGGATTTTTATTTTGTTTTTCTGCTTAAGGCTAGTAATGTGGTTTATAGAACAAGAGGGGATGAAAAGCTCAAGTGGGCTAACAAGGGTGATGTAAAAGGTAGGCTAATTTTGGGATAAGTGAGCTAGAATCAAACAATGGCCTCAATCACTTTCTTGGTATGTATCTATATTCTATAATTGGACATATAGATTAAAACAAAGTAAAGAACGTTAGAAAAAAAGAAGGGCAAAACACACAACAATAAAATATTATGGTTTGAATGTAACCATATAATTAAGCTCAAAACTCACAGGATGTGGGTTCTCTAGCTCAAAAATCATATCTCAGTTATATATGTCATGCAAGTAAAAATTAAGAGTTCCCATTAATCTCAATGTAAATCTTAGGGTGGCTTTAAAGTTTTAGTGTTTCTCCTTGATGAAATGTTGTTAACTAACTAACATGTAATGCTATATATACAAGGTGTGTGGATTGTTTATGTTAAAGTCTCTAGTTTTCTTCCTTTTTTTTTCAATTTAAACCAAACTATCATATACTAAAAAGGCAAACTATACTAATTAATCCACATATTCTATAACTAATAAGTTAGAATTACAATTAAACTAACTGGCTAAAATATAAACGAAAGTGCAACATGCAGAAATAGAGTAGAAATACATAAAAAGAGCAACATATAAGTACTAAAAAATAAAAATAAAGATCAAAATACAGAAAAATAACAAAATAAAATAAAAGGAGTCTGTAGTGGTTCACCAAGAAAAATACGCCAGAGATGGCAACCTCCCCACACTTAAAATAAAGCATCGTCCTCGATGCTCACTCAAGCAGGATGTGAAGGAGTGTCATCACTAGAAGGATGGGTGGCTGGAGTCTCTGTGGTGGTGGTCTGAGGATCAGCCTACTGCAGAGGAGGTGCTGACTGTATAGGAACCTCTGGGTCTGCAGCCTGAATCTGATGTGGCTCCTCCTACTGTGATGCAGCCCGCTCCGGGCCTGCCTGCTCAGCCTCTCTCTGTGGATGGGTCTCCACCTCATGATCATCCGCCTCCTCCTCAGATGGCTCTGATGGTGTGTCAGGCTCGGAGGGGATGTCGCCGCCAGATCGTATCAGCAGCTTTAGGTGCTCATAGCGTCGCTTGCTGTGACGCTCAGATCTCTCATATCGGCGCCGATTGCGGCGCTCCATCTGGTCTAGCTACTGAAATAGGCGGTGCACAAGGTGATAAACTGGCTCTGAGGCAGGTGGAGGTGCAGTGGTGGTAGCTGGGGTAGCAGTAGATGAAGAGGGGCCAGCTGAAGGTGTGGCTATCTCATCAGGGGCAGTGAGGAATGAAGGTCTGTAGCCTAAAGCTAGAAAGTTCCTGCTGTGAGGAATAATCTTCTTGCATTCTACAGCAGGTGGCTTCTCATCAGCATCCTCCCAAGGCACGTCAGCTCGAGGTCCGAGCTGGGTAATCAGATATGGGAAGGGGAGAGTGCCTCTGACGTGGACCCTGGCCATGTAGTACCAGATGAATCGTGGCAGGTACAGGTCCTTACCCTCCATCACACACCAGAGGAGGGTGATCATAGCGGCAGGTAGCTCCGTCTTATGAGTACTTGGCATAATAAAGTTGCTCAGGATCTGGTGCCAGAGCCGAGCCTCATCATTTAAGTATATCTGCTTGATTCCCTTAGGCATGGTGGTGTTCTGACCCATGACCCATGGGACAGTCGGGTCAAGGGCAATCCTTGCCTTGACCGCATCCCAGTCAAACCTCATGAAGCATATGACCTTCTTAGCCTTTTGGTAACCATCAAGCTGATTGGATTTAGGCTGAAACTGCAGAATATCCTCAATGGCCTCTTCAGTGACCAGTATCTGGTTCCCTCTTAGGTTTACCGCATCTAGGGAAGTTTTGAAATAATTGTAGTAAAACTCTCTTACCCAAGAAGCATTGACCTCTGTCAGGTTTCTCTCCAGGAAGAACCAGCCTCTTTATTTGATTTGATCGGAGGTGTATTGCTGGAGTTCTTTCGGAATTTTCAAAGTCCGCTCCAGGTATAGATTCCTGGAGGTTGCAAACACCGGATACTTCAGCTCACAGTATCTGTTTGCAAACTTAATGGGATCAGTGGCAGGGAGTAGCTGGTCAGCCTTCTCCTGCGGGGTAAAGTGTTTCTCCCGCCAGGAGTCATCATGCATGATGTCCAAGAAGGACATAGAGGATTCTCCTCTTTTTCGTTTTCCAGTTGTTGCCTTTTCTTTTCCTTTTCTTTGGGTGTCAGACATCCTGAAAAATAAAAATCTAGGATATAATAAAAATAGGAAAACAAGTAGAAAAATAACAAAATAAGCACATAGTGGCAAAGGAGCAGCAGAATAATGAAATGAGTTGAAGAAGTGTGCATTTTGGATTGGTTCGGAATTAAAAAGCTGAGATGAGAAATTTCAATCCAAAATGTAATATAAATAGAATTCATGTTAATTAGGAAAAACCATAAACATGCCTTGAGTTAAAAAGTAAAAGTAAAGAGTGAGTCAAAAAGCAGAGGGGGTTGTTAGAAAGTTAAAAGTGGTGTTAAATTGAAAAAGAGGTTAGAAATCAAAAATCACTGAGTTAGTAAAAAGAAAGTCAGAGTAAGTGGTATGATGATTGGTTTCTGAGTAACAAGAATTTCACAATTTGAAGCAACACACAACTCATATTCAAGCAAGGAAATCAAGGTGTTGATGATTCATATAGATATATAAATAACGAAAATTTGAAATCAAATCATCAATAATGTGATTTATTAATCGGGGAAACAAAAGGAATAGGAATGCTGGCCCGTGCTTTCAGGAATTAGTTTGGTGAAAGCTAAGGAAAGCAAAATTGAAAATGCCAAAACCAATACATGAATGAAAATCAAAACAATTTACAGAAAATTGGGCAGCATTCAGGCTAAAATTGAATATTCCCGGAAAATAAACAGCAAGCAGAATGGTTCATATAAATTAAAATGAACTGTAAATAGATATAAATAATATGAACATGAAAGAGCAGTCGCAATAGCAACATGAACAGTAAGAATATCATATGAACAATACTTAGATCACAGCAACAGCAGAATTGCAAAAATTATAAAACAAGTAGCAAGAACAGCGCAATTAATCAGGCCTAGATCCACTAACTACATCCTAAGCTACCTAACCACCTAGAATCCACTACAACATGCATATCTAACTAGCCTAATTTTGAACATAAACAGAAAAATATGCAATTAACTACGAATTGAAAGAGTGGCGTTTGGCGGAACCTGGTAGTCGTATGAATGAAAGTAGGGCAGAGAGATGGTAGGGGTGGTTGTGGTGGTGGCTGATGTGGCGGTTGAGGGGCGGTTGGAGCGGCAGTGGTGGCTGTTCGGAGGCAGTGGGTTTCGGGTAGGGGTAATGGGAGTAGGGGTTAAGGGGGAAGGATGGGAGGGGGTGAGGATGGTGGTGGTGGGTGGAGGCGCGGCGGTGATGGTGGTGCGGTGGGGGTGGTGGTTGCAGAGGGGGCAGCAGTAGTGGAGGGAAGAAGAGAAGAGAAGAAGAAGAAAGAGAGAGAAGGAAGAAGGGGGGTGGCGTCGCGGTCGTGGCTGGGTGGTCGACGGTAGTGCGGCCGGTGGTGGTGGTTGTGGGTGGCGAGGGGTGGAGAGGGGGGTTGCTGAGAAGAGGAAGAAGAAAGGGGTTGGAGGGTTAATGAATTTGACTCCACACGATCGCGTGGGGCACGCGATCGCGTAGCTGGAGTGGAGTGGGGGTTGACGCGATCGCGTGAGTGATGCGACCGCATGGAATGGAAAAAGGATGAATGACGCGGTCGCGTGGGGTACGCGATCGCTCGCGGGAAATTTTGCTAAACGCACAATTCCAGCGTCGTTTTAGCGCAACTCTCTGTCTCCACTGGGGTATCATGATATCCGCGTGACGCGAACGCGTCGCTCACGCTTTCGCGTAGGATGGTTGTTGTGTAAGTGACGCGGTCGTGTCAGGGACATGACCGTGTGGGCCGTTTTGTGCTAAACGCACAACAGCCGCACGATTCCAGTCCAACTTTCTGGGCGTTAGATCTTTACGCCGATTTTCAGATCACGCGGCCGCCTGAATGACGCAGACGCGTGGGATGTGGTTTTCGCAACTGACGCGATCGCATGAGCAATGCGGTCGCATCGCACGCCCTTTTTTTTTATATGCAATTATGCAATTATGCAGTATGCAATGCTAATGAATAATATTCAGGTTCAATTGAAAAAGAATAAAAATAAATAACACGAAATAAAACTAAAAAAAAGAAACGACCATACCATGGTGGGTTGTCTTCCACCTAGCACTTTAAGTTAAAGTCCTTAAGTTGGACGTTGGATGAGCTTCCTATTATGGTGGCTTATGCTTAAACTCATCTAGAAATCTCCACCAATGTTTGGAATGCCAACAGCCTCCGGGGTCCCAAACTAGGCATGTAAAGCTTCTGAGCAGCTTCAAACAGATTCTCAGGCTCCTGGGGTGACGAATGTCAGAATAGATTCCAGGATCCCAAACTTTGCTTTTAAATCTGCCTTCGTCTTGATCTATATTTTTCCATCCGGGCGGTTTAGAAATTAAATTCTCACCAAGATAACCAAACGTTTTCTCAGATCCATTCAATTGAACATGATGCCAATCCGTGCACTTCGAGTTGAAGCGTGGAACTTTATTGAACCTTGTGCACCAGCTCTGAGTGCGAGCCATTTCCCTCTTACTCTTAAAGCCGTAGAGAGCTCTAAGCTGGCCATCTGTTTCAAGCAAACCATATTCAAGTGAAAAAGTAAATATAAAGGTTAAGGATTGTACCCATTTCAAGCTTGTATTAGGTGGTAATGGCCTTAGGGTAGGTGTTTCCAGTGGTTCTGTAAGTTCTACTCCCTTGTGCTCTTCTGTGAATTTCTCCACTTCCTTGCAGAATTCTTCAAATGCAACATCATCCTGATCAAAGTCTTCTATGTCTTCCTCATCACTCAAGTCATAAGCTGGAGGTTGAGAGAAATCTACCTCCGCATCTTCTTCGTATTCACTTGGATAAGGTTCTTCAATCTCAGAGAATTCACTTGCGGATGCAAGTTCATTACTAGGAGAACTTGACTTGTGACTATCATCATCAAGGTGATTCACTTCTTGGATTATTCCGTCTAGTTCTTCATAAAAGACTTGTCTTGGGGGTTGTGCACTATCCTCCTTAGCATCAATTGTAACGTCCTTGACAGAATTTTTCACAACTCTGGATTCCCATGGAAGTTCAGCGTCTCCTAAGTCTTCCACCAACTCTTCTTCATTTATAATGACAGCTTCCTCTACTTGTTCCAGTACGAAAGGAAGTGGTGGTGTTTGGGAGTAATCGAATTGGGATTGGGGTAAATAAGGATCATATGGTGGTGAATGGTGAAAAGGAACTTGTGAGTGTGGTGGTTCAAAGCTACGTTGAGAGGGTGGTCTATAAGCACAGGGTGGGGCTTATTGGTAGTTACAGGGTGGTCCACCATATCTATCAGCTTGGTATGCATTGTAGAATGGTCTTTGTCCATGATATCTTGGAGGGTGCTGTTGCCTAAAGGGTTGATCAAATCCTCTTGGCTCCATCCATCTTTGATTTCTCTGACCTTGATGTATATTCCTATTATAGCTTTCACTCCTTTCAACAATATTAGAACCAAACTCAAAGCGAGAGGGGTGAGAGTTCATAGTAGCTAATAAAAATTAAAAAGCAAAAATAAAATAAATAAACAGGCAAAATAAAATATTTACAATAACCAATAAAAAGGCACACGTTTACAATTCCTCGACAACGGCGCAATTTTGACAGTAGGATTTTTGCTGGTAAAGAATTTTATAAAAATAGTCGTGTTGTAGATATAGTTTCTAAACCAACAGAAATCCCTTCGTACAAACGTTTTGGTTGTCACAAGTAACAAACCCCTTTAAAATTAATAACTGAAGTATTTAAACCTCGGGTCGTCTTCTCAAGGAACTGCAGGGAGGTGTGTTCTTACTATTGGTTATGAAGATTGTAAATTGGGAGTTTTGAAAGTAAGGAACAAGTAATTTGAATGACAAGTAAAATAAATAAATAACTGTAAAACACACTTTTGGCAAGGTATGAGAAATTGGAAGTCCTATCCTAGTTATCCTTATCAATGGTGATGAGAATTGAGTCTTACTCCCACTTAGTTAGCCTTTACTAAAGCAAGGGAAGATCAAGTGGATTAATTAGTCTGATCTTCAGATTCTAGTCAATTCCTGAGAGAGGACTGGAATTATTGAAGTTCAATTCAATTAGAAAAGATAAAAATTATCGATCACGTTGAGTTTGATAACTCCTGAGTTACTGATTTCTTAACCAAGACCAAAAGGGGAAAAGTAAATCTACTCGAATAAAAATATCTTCAGGTTGGAATTAACAGTAACATAAACAAAAGAGAGCAATCATAAACTGAAATACATCAAATAACATTAATTAAGAGAATTATCTATAGCATAGAAAGGTTCATAAATTAAATTGAGAAGATAATAAAAAGAAAAGTTGAACCTGATAAAAAGGGACAATTATGAAAGCAAGAAAAATCCTAAATCCTAATTCTAAGAGAGAGAGGAGAGAACCTCTCTCTAAAAACTACATCTAAATCATCCAAAAGTGAATAATTGGAGACTCTCCTTTTGAATGGATGCATTCTCCCACTTCATAACCTCTGATCTGTGCCTTCTGGACATGGATTTGGGCCAAAAAGGGCTTCAGAAATCGCTGGGAGCATTTTCTGCAATTTCTGGTGTGTGGCCTTTGTCACGCGTCCGCGTGGGTCACATAGTCACGTCATCTGGAGTTTTTTTTCTTATCACACGTTTTCTTTGGTCATGCATCCGTGTCATCTGCGTTCTGCTCAAGGCGCGCGTTCGCGTCATTCACGCGTTCGCGTCGCGCTCTCTTCGTGCTAGGCATGCGACCTCGTCGTCCACGCGTTCGCGTCGTTGTCAATTTCTTCAAAAACTCCATTTTGTGCTTTCCTTCCATTTTTGTATGTTTTCTTTGCATCCTTTAAGTCATTCCTGCCTTAGTAGATCTGAAACTACTCAACACACAAATCACGGCCTCGAATGGTAATAAAGGGTAATTAAAATAATTATTCTTAAAGCATAGGAAACATGTTTTTCACATATCTCACATAATAAGGAAGGGAAAGTAAAACCATGCAATTAACATGAATAAGTGAGTGAAGGATTGAATAAATCACTTAAATTAGGCACAAAATATATCATAAAATATGGGTTTATCATTCCTCATTAGGAAACTCCTTAGAGGCCAGTGGACGTCCATTGAGGTCTTCCTCAGTGGAGATCACTGCCTCTTCCTCCTCTCCAGGTTCGGCCGTATGGGTTATCTTGATGGCCTTGCACTCTCCTTTTGGATTCTCTTCTGTATTGCTTGGAAGAGTACTAGGAGGGAGTTCAGTAACTTTCTTGCTCAACTGACCCACTTGTGCCTCCAAATTTCTAATGGAGGACCTTGTTTCAGTCATGAGACTTTGAGTGGTTTTAATTAGATCAGAGACTACAATTACTAAGTCAGAGTGGCTCTGCTTAGAATTCTCTGTCTGTTGCTGAGAAGATGATGGAAAAGGCTTGCTATTGCTGAACCTATTTCTTCCACCATTATTGTTGTTGAAGCCTTGTTGAGGCCTCTGTTGATCCTTCCATGAGAGGTTTGGATGATTTCTCCATGAAGGATTATAGGTGCTTCCATAGGGTTCTCCCATGTAATTCACCTCTTCCATTGCTGGGTTCTCAGGATCATAAGCTTCTTCTTCAGATGAAGCTTCTTTGGTACTGCCTGTTGCTGCTTGCATTCCAGACAGACTCTGAGAAATCATATTGACTTGCTGAGTCAATATTTTGTTCTGAGCTAATATGGCATTCAGAGTATCAATCTCAAGAACTCCTTTCTTCTGACTTGTCCCATTATTCACAGGATTCCTTTCAGAGGTGTACATGAATTGGTTATTTGCAGTCATTTCAATGAGTTTCTGAGCTTCTGCAGGCGTCTTCTTCAGATGAAGAGATCCTCCAGCAGAGCTGTCCAATGACATCTTGGACAGTTCAGATAGACCATCATAGAAAATACCTATGATGCTCCATTCTGAAAGCATGTCAGAAGGACACCTTCTGATCAATTGCTTGTATCTTTCCCAGGCTTCATAGAGGAATTCACCTTCCTTCTGTCTGAAGGTTTGGACTTCCACTCTAAGCTTGCTCAATTTTTGAGGTGGAAAGAATTTTGCCAAGAAGGCGTTGACTAGCTTTTCCTAAGAGTTCAGGCTTTCTTTAGGTTGTAAATCCAACCATGTTCTAGCTCTGTCTCTTACATCAAAGGGAAAGAGCATAAGCTTGTAGACCTCGGGATTAACCCCATTGGTCTTGACAGTGTCACAGATTTGCAAGAATTCAGCTAAGAACTGATGAGGATCTTCCAATTGAAGTCTATGAAACTTGCAATTCTGTTGCATTAGAGAAATTAATTGAGGCTTAAGCTCAAAGTTGTTTGCTCTAATGGCAGGGATTGACATGCTTCTCTGATAGAAGTCAGGAGTAGATGCAGTAAAGTCACCAAGTACCTTCCTTGCATTGTTGGCATTGTTGTTGTTTTCGGCTGCCATGGCTTCTTCTTGTTTTAAAAGTTCTGTTAGGTCCTCCACAAAGAGTTGTACTTTAGCTTCTCTTAGCTTTCTCTTTAAGGTCCTTTCAGGTTCAGGATCAGCTTCAACAAGAATGCCTTTGTCCTTTCTCCTACTCATATAAAAAGAGAGGAGAAGAAAATATGGAATCCTCTATGTCACAGTATAGAGATTCCATGAGGTGTCAGAGGTAAAGAAGAATAGAAGGAGAATGTAGAGAAGAAAGAATTCAAAATTATCAAGAGGGATAGAGTTCGAATTGTACATTGAGGAGGAGTGTTAGTCCATAAATAGAAGGATGTGGGAAGAGAGGAAGAATTTTCGAAAATAAAGTAAAAAGATTTTGAAATAATTAAGAGCAATTTTGAAAATTTGGTAAATGATTTTCGAAAACTAAGATTGGGAAAGAAATTAAGTGATTTTTGAAAAAGATTTTGAAATTAGAAATCACAAAGATATGATTGAAACTTAATTTTGAAAAAGATGTGATTGAAAAGACATGATTGAGTAGATATGATTGAGAATCAAATTTAAAAGAAGAAAGTTTTTAAAATTAAAGTTGATTACTTGACCAAAAAGAATTTAAAAGATATGATTCTAGAATTAAAACTTTTGATCCTTTCTTGATAGGCAAGTAACAACTTGAAAATTTTGAATTAAATCACTAATTGTAGCAAGGATTTTCGAAAATAGTAATAAATAAAAAAATTTGAAAAGAAATTGTTTTTGAAAAGATATGATTGAAAAGATATGATTTGAAAAAAATTTGATTTTGAAAAATTATGAAAATTTGAAAAAGATTTGAATTAAAAACAAAATCTTCCCTCTAGTGTCCTCCTGGCGTTAAACGCCCAGAATGGTATCCATTCTGGCGTTTAACGCCCAAAATTCTACCCTTTTGGGCGTTTAACGCCCAGCCAGGGTACCTGGCTGGCGTTTAAATGCCAGTTTTCCTTCTTCACTGGGCGTTTTGAACGCCCAGCTTTTTCTGTGTAATTCCTCTGCTGAATGTTCTGAATCTTCAATTCTCTGTGTTATTGACTTGAACAGACACAATTTTAAAAAATTTTTGAACTTTTAATGATGAGAAACAATAAAAAATGCAACTAAGATCAAATAAACAATGCATGCAAGACACCAAACTCAGAAGTTTGTATACTAAGGAATATAATAATTTAAAGATGCATGTAAGAAACAACAAAAGACACAAAACAAGAGAAATTAAAGATCAGAGCACTGGAATCATCAAGAACAACTTGAAGATCAATGAAGAACATATTGCATATATTCGAAAAATGCAAAAAGAATAAAGACATGCAATTGACACCAAACTTAAAAATTGACACTAGACTCAAACAAGAAACAAAAAATATTTTTGGTTTTATAATTTTATAAATTTTTTTTGTATTTTTTCGAAAATTATTCAGAAAAAGAAAAATAAGGATTTCAAAATTCTTAATAAGAATTCCAGGAATCATGCAATGTTAGTCTAAAGCTTCAGTCTAAAAGATTAGACATGGCTAGCCAAGCTTCAGCAGGACATTACATACAATAGCCAAATTGATGAGAATCAATTAACTTTTGTGATGATAGAAACATCATCTGAAACTCTAGAATTCACTCTTAAAAATTCTGAAGAATAAAATAAATTTACCTAATCTAAGCAACAAGATGAACCGTCAGTTGTCCAAACTCGAATAATCCCCGGCAATGGCGCCAAAAACTTGGTGCACGAAATTGTGATCATCAATGGCGCCAAC
This sequence comes from Arachis hypogaea, assembly GCF_003086295.3. Classification (NCBI taxonomy): domain Eukaryota; kingdom Viridiplantae; phylum Streptophyta; class Magnoliopsida; order Fabales; family Fabaceae; genus Arachis; species Arachis hypogaea. The sequence goes on along the minus strand of NC_092046.1, from coordinate 50,011,186 downwards.
AACTTGGTACGCACAATTGTAATCTCAACTCTTTATCACAACTCCGCACAACTAACCAGCAAGTGCACTGGGTCATCCAAGTAATAAACCTTACGTGAGTAAGGGTCGATCCCACGGAGACTGTCGGCTTGAAGCAAGCTATGGTCATCTTGTAAATCTCAGTCAGGCGGATTCAAATGGTTATGGAGAATTGATAATTAAAATATAAAGAAAACATAAAATAGGATAGAGATACTTACGTAATTCATTGGCGAGAATTTCAGATAAGCGTATGAAGATGCTTTGTTCCTCCTAAACTTCTGCTTTCCTATTGCCTTCTTCCAATCATTCATACTCCTTTCCATGGCAAGCTTTATGTTGGGCATCACCGTTGTCAATGGCTACTTCCCATCCTCTCAGTGAAAATGGTCCAAATGCGCTGTCACCGCACGACTCATCATCTGTCGGTTCTCGATCATGTTGGAACAGGATCCATTGATCCTTTTGCATCTGTCACTACGCCCAACACTCGCGAGTTTGAAGCTCGTCACAGTCATCCCTTCCCAGATCCTACTCAGAATACCACAAACAAGGTTTACACTTTCCGGATCTCCGGAATGCCCGCCAATAATTCTAGCCTATACCACGAAGGTTCTAATCTTAGATTAGAAACCCAAGAGAGTATACTCCAGCTGTCGTCCAATGACTACGTTGAACATTATGTAGATCGCTTTGTGGTTGTCAGGCACGCGACCTTGGCTAAGCGAGTAACGAAGATTGGGTGATTGTCACGGGTCACCCCTTCATTCTGACTTAACTGAATTAAGAACAAGAGTATATCTTGGAAAAGAAGTAGGCGTGAATTGAATAGAAAAACAATAGTACTTTGCATTAATTCATGAAGAACAGCAGAGCTCCACACCTTAATCTATGGTGTGTAGAAACTCCACCGTTGAAAATACATAAGTGAAAATAGTTTAAGCATGGCCGAATGGCCAGCCTCAACGGTCTAAGGACTAAACGTCCAAAGATTATAATCTCCATAATACAATAGTAAAAGGTCCTATTTATAAAAACTAGTAACCTAGGGTTTACAGAAATGAGTAAATGATGAAGAATCCACTTCCGGGCCCACTTGGTGTGTGCTTGGGCTGAGTATTGAAACTTTCACGTGCAGAGACTTTTCTTGGAGTTAAACGCCAGCTTTTGTGCCAGTTTGGGCGTTTAACTCCAGCTTTTATGCCAGTTCTGGCGTTTTGACGCCAGAATTTCTATGCTGACTTGGAACGCCGGTTTGGGCCATCAAATCTCGGGCAAAGTATAGATTATTATATATTTCTGGAAAGACCAGGATGTCTACTTTCCAACGCAATTGAGAGCGCGCAAATTGGGCTTCTGTAGCTCCCGAAAATCCACTTTGAGTGCAGGGAGGTCAGAATCCAACAGCATCTGCAGTCCTTTTTCAGCCTCTGAATTAGATTTTTGCTCAGGTCCCTCAATTTTAGCCAGAAAATACCTAAAATCACAGAAAAATACACAAACTCGTAGTAAAGTCCAGAAATGTGATTTTTATTTAAAAACTAATAAAAACTAACTAAAATATACTAAAAACATACTAAAAACAATACCAAAAAGCGTATAATTTATTCGCTCATCACCTAGTCTGGGACCTCGGAGGTTATTGGAATTGCAAGCATTGGTGGAGATTTCTGGATGAGTTCAAACACAAGCCACCATGACAATGAGCTCATCAAACGTCCAACTTAAGGACTTTAGCTAAAAGTGCTAGGTGGGAGACAACCCACCATGGTATAATCGTTTCTTTTATTCCTAGTTTATTTTATTTTAATTTTATTAGTATCATTCATACTATTTGCATTAGCATCTGCATGCTGCATTTGCATTTTGCATAAAAAAAACCGCGTTACATGCGAAGCATCACATGCGACGCTAAACCTTATAGAGAGTTGCGTGGGAGCGTGGCTGGAGGCGTGCCTCAGGCACAAACACGCCCATGCGAACACGTCCCTGACGCCTCCGCGTCAATTGCAAAATCATCCTTCCACGCGTACGCGTCACCCACGCATACGCGTGACCCTAAAAATCGGCGTAAAGAGGTGTCAGGCCGAAAGTTGTGTTGGCCTGGTGCGGGCACTATGCCCAAGGAACAAGATCACCCATGCGTACGCGTCCCTGACACGTGCACGCCATTTTTAAATTCTGACCACCCACGCGTACGCTTGGGCGACGCTTACGCATCACATGGTTAATGCAGTTTTCACGCACGCGTGCCCTGCGCGCGCGTGTCGCTTCCCGTTTTTAATTTCGTCCCTTTTTTCTTCTATCTTTTCTACTTCTTTCTTCCCTCTTTCTTTCTTTCTTTCTTCTTCTTCATCTCTTTCACCTCTCATCCCTCTTCACTTCAATTCTATTTTATTTAATTTATTTGCATACTTTCATCCATTGTATTTTAATTTTGTGCATATTTTTATTTTCTTTTCTAAATTTATTATTTTTCTATTGGTGTTAAATTTCTTATTCAACTGTTACATCTTTTCTTGCATTACTCTGGTGCTTCATGACTTATTCTGTTCTGATTGGCTGATTTTATTTCAGTCAATGCTAATCTTTTATGATACTTATATTCCTTTTGCATTGACATGAGTTTATATTGTCTTCCATTACCCACACTCCTCCCCTTTGTTGAAAATTTTGCACCACTGGTATGCCATGTGCTTCTATTATTTTCTCACTTACATGTTGTAGCTACCATGTAATTGAAACCCTTATTATTTGGCATTAACACCCATATCTTATTTGTTTTTTTATCTTTATTTCTGGGTTACTTTTCTTCTTTTTTTTCTCTTCTTGCAGGCTGGCCACCGAGAAAGGGAAATAGAAACTTCTATATGGGGCAACAAACAAGTCCATCTGCACAATCTCTAGAGAAAAGCGTCAGTTGGAGCAACCCGCTCACTTGCACATCTCAGCATGCACCGAGGACAGTGCAACCTTTAATTGTGGGGAGGTCGATAACGATCTCCATGGGTTAGTTACCTTCTTTTCAACACCGATGTCTTATTTTATTTGTTAGTTCATTGTTGCATTTGCATGTTTGATTGCATGTTTGTTTGATTTTGTGCATAATTTACCACTACTTGGTTAAAGTAATATTTTCTTTTCCAAGAAACTATTTTATAGCATTTCACTAATTTGAATTAAAATTTTTATTGAACTTGTTTGAAGAAATATTATACTAGAACATGGTTTAGAGCTCGAACACACAAAACCAGTGAGATTTTTTAGCCTATTTGATTGGTTGCATTTTATCAACCAATATTTTATTTTTGGTGTATGTTGTTCTCTCTAAAATTGTGATATTTGTCTTGCTTGATTCTATATTTCCATTGTTTAATGTATGCATACACTTACATGATTGAGACCTTATTTTACTAAGCTTACATACCCATATGGCCTTACCTTTCGTTATCCCTTACAAACCAATTTTGAGCCTATTTTACCACCTTTGTTCTTTACTTTAGCACATCATTAACTCTAAGAAGAAAACAATAATGTCCTTAATTTGAATCCTTGGTTAGCTTAGACTAGTGAGAGTGCTCACAAATTAAGTGTGGGGCAATTGGGATTGAAAACATTTGGTTTGAGAATTGAGTATGTTAGAATTTTCTGAAAATGTAAAGGGAATATTGAGAATATCTTCATGCATTCAATAATTTAATCATATGCATTGAGAAAAACAAAAAAAAAGAGAAAAAAAATAAATAAATAAATAAAGAAAAAAAAGAAAAAGAAAAGAAAAAGGGCAAATAACAAAAAAGGGACAAAATGCCCGAAAGTAAATGTTAGAAGCAATGCATATGAGTTGTACTAAAGTTCGGATGCATGAACATGTGAAAACATGGTTAATGGATAGTTAGATGTTGTATTATGATTACATGGATTGTCTAAGTTAGGTGGAAAAGTTTAGGTTAATTAAGGATTCAAATTTTAGTCCACTTGGCCAAATACAATCCTACCTTGACCCTAACCCCATTACAACCCTTAAAAGACCTCTTGATATGTGTATTTATGCATTAAATTTCTATTGATTGGTAGAAGAAAAGTAAGCCTTAGAAAACAAGATTAGTAGAGAATTGAGAGATCGAACCTTAAACACCTGAGCGATTAGAGTGCATACACTTCCGGTGAGGGTTCGGTGCTCGATTCTTTGTTCCCGGCTTTCATGAGCTATTTTCTTCTGCAAGTTTATTTGTACCTCATTTTTATGATTTGAATTAGTGAAATCCAGTTCATATTTGTTCTTGAAAGGTTTATTTACTCTTAACCAAGTAGGAAAAAGCATTCTTCATGTAGCTGCATTCATATAGATAGGTTGCATTTCATACATTCTACCATTCCTCTTCACTCTCTTATAGCTTCTCTTGAGCTTAGCATGAGGACATGCTAATGTTTAAGTGTGGGGAGGTAGATAAACCCCATTTTTAGGGTTTATCCTATGCTTAATCTAGTGGATTTTACCCATTATTCTCACACTTATTCATTGAACTCGCATGTTTACATTTTCCTTCCTGATTTTGTGCTTTGATTGGAAACATGCTTCTTTGGTCTTAAATTTGCTATGTTTAATCCTCTCTTATTATCATTCGATGCCTTGATATGTGTGTTAAGTGAATTCAGAGATTACAGGGTAGGAATGACTTAGAAGATGGAAAGGAAGCATGCAAAAGTGGAAGGAATACAAGAAATTGAAGGAACTGCTAAAGCTGTCCAGCCTGACCTCTTGGTACTAAATCGACCATAACTTGAGCTACAGAGGTCCAAATGACGCGGTTTCAGTTGATTTGGAAAGCTAACATCTGGGGCTTTGCAAAAATATATAATTTGACATAGCTGCCCCGGAGATAGGCAACGCACACGCGTGGATCACGCGGACGCGTGGCCTGGCAAAAACTCAATCCGCGCGAACGCGTGGACGACGCTGACGCGTGACAGTGCCGCGACCTGTACGTACCAGAAATTGCTGGGGGCTATTTCTATGCTGTTTTTGACCCAGTTTTCGGCCCAGAAAGCACAAATTAGTGGCTATAAAATGGGGAAATCATCCATTCATTCAAAAAACAACAATTCATACAACATTCAAAATACACAATTTTAGGTTTTAGATGTAGTTTTAGAGAGAGAGAGAGGGGCTCTCTCCTCTCTTTTATGTTTTAGAATTAGGATTTCTTTTACTTTATGGTTATTACTCCATCTCAGGTTCAATATTCCCAACTTTAATTTTATGTTCTCTTCTACTTTTAGTTACTCTAATGCTTTTACTTGTTAATTACTTATGTTGCCAAATTGGCTTATGAATATTTTCATGTTAGATTTGAATATTCTATTTAATATAATTTGAGGTATTTTAGATTTATGATTATTTTATTCTATTTAAGATACTTTCAATTTAATTTAGATTTTTCTCCTTTTGGTTTTGGTTGAGTAATTGGTGACACTTGAGTTATCAAACTCAGCAGTTGATTGAAAATTGGGATTGTTGATTGATTTGGATCCCTCTAAAGCTAGTCTTTCCACAGGAGTTGACTAGGACTTGAGGAATCAAATTAATTAGTCCACTTGACTTTCCTTTATTTAGTAAGGGTTAACTAAGTGGGAGCAATAAACAATTCTCATCACACCTGATAAGGATAACTAGAATGGGATTTCCAGTTCTCATACCTTCCCAAGAGTTTTTCTAATTAATAATTTATTTTCTTCCAATTAATCATTCTTTCATTCAAGGCTTTTTATTTTAATTACATAAATTCTCTTGTTAATTTTCATTGCTTTAATTTATAATTATTTTTTTGCTCATTGGCCAAATTCAGCATTCCCCAGAAAACTCATAACCAATAATAAATCATACTTCCCTGCAATTCCTTGAGAGACGACCCGAGGTTTAAATACTTCGGTTATAAATTTTATTAGGTTTTGTTACTTGTGACAACCAAAGTTTTTGTACGAAAAGATTCTCTGTTGGCTTAGAAACTATACTTACAACGCATTTATAATTTTACAAATTTCTTTACCGGCAGAAATTCGTTCGTCAGTTTGTACCTCTGTCTTCAATCTTATGATCTTCTGAGGTGGGTAGAATTTTGCCAGAAATTTGCTCACTAGATCCTTCTAATTGTTGATGCTTTCTATTGGAAATGCCTCCAACCATTAGGCAGCTTTGTCCCTTAATGAAAATGGGAATAGCAGCAACTTATAGATGTTTGGATGTACACCATTTGTCTTTACTGTGTCACATATCCTCAGAAAGGTGGATATGTGCTGGTTTGGATCTTCAAGTGGACCTCCTCCATAGGAACAATTATTCTGCACCACGGTAATGAGTTCAGGCTTCAACTAAAAGTTTTTTGCATTAACATTTGGAGTAAGTATGCTACTCCCACAGTGCCTTGGATTGTGGAAGGTGTAGGAAGCTATGGCGATCTTATTTTTGCTAGTAAAGAATTTCATAAATAAGTTCTCGTTGTAGGTATAGTTTCTAAACCAACAAAGAAAATCCTTTCGTACAAAAACTTGTTTGTCACTAAAGCAAACCCAATAAAAATAATAACCGAAGTATTTAAACCTCAGGTCATCTCTCAAGGAATTGCAGGAAGGTGTAATTATTATTGGTTATGAGATTGTATCTTTTTGGGGTTTTTGAATAAGGAACAAGAAAAATAAATTGCAAGGAAGTAAATTAATAATTAGGAAAACTCTTGGCAAGCTATGAAAGCTGGACGTCCTATCCTAGTTATCCTTATCAATTGTGATGAGAATTGTTCATTGCTCCCACTTAGTTAACCCTTACTAAACAAAGGGAAGTCAAGTGGACTAACCAATCTGATTCCTCAAGTCCTAGTCAACTCCTATGGAAAGACTAGCTTTAGAGGTATCCAAATCAATCAGCAATTTTCAATTAACAAGCAACAAAGGAGTTTGATAACTCAAGTGTCTCCAATTAATCAATTTAAGCCAAGAATGTAAAAAGCTAAATTAAGATCATAAATCTGAAATACCTCAAATTGCATTAAATAAAGAAATCAAATCTAACATGGAGTTCATAAACCAAATAGCAACATAAAGTAATCAACAAAGGGAATAAATAAACTAGAAAGTTAGAACAAATAAAAGTAGAAGAGAAATTAAATTAAATGAACATTGAACCTGGAATTAAAAAGAAGTAATCCTAAAACTAAGAGATATCCTATATCCTAAAACCTAGAGAGAGGAGAGAGCCTCTCTATCTAGAAACTACATCTAAAACCTAAAATTATGTAAATGAATGTTGTCTGAATGAATCCATCGATTCCCCCACTCTGTAGCCTCTAATATGTGTTTTCTAGGTCAAAAATTGGGTCAAAAATAGCCCAGAAATCGCCCCCAGCAATTTCTGATACGTCCAGCACGCGGCACTGTCACGCGTACGCGTAGTCCACGTGTAGGCGTAGATTGAATTTTCTCCAGGTCATGCCTGAGCGTCACCTAACAGCGTGGCAACTATGGTAAATTATATACCATTTTGAAGCCCCGGATGTTTGCTTTCCACCACAACTAGAACCACCTCATTTGGACCTCTGTTGCTCAAGTTATGGTCAGTTAAGTACGAAGAGGTCAGGTTGGACAGCTCAGTAATTCCTTCAGTTTCTTGTATTCCTTCCACTTTTGCATGCTTCCTTTTCATCCTCTAAGCCATTCCTGCCCTATAAACCTTGAAAACACTTAACACACATATCACAACATCGAATGTTAATAAGAGAGGCTTCAACAAATCAAAATTAAGGCCAAAGAAGCATGTTTTCAATCACAGCACAAAATCAGGAAGGAAAATGTAAAGCATGCGATTTCTATGAATAAGTGTGAGAATAGTGGATAAAATCCACTCAGTGAAGTACAAAATGTACCACGAAATAGTGGTGCATCAAATCTCCCCACACTTAATCATTAGCATGTCCTCATGCTAAGCTCAAGAGAAGCTATAAGAGAGTGAAGAGGAATGGTAAAACTTATGAAATGCATCCTATCTATATGAATGCAACTAAATTCAAAAATACTTCTACTTACTTGGTTAAAAGTAAACAAATTCTCCAAGACAAACATAAATCAGATTCCACTAATTCAAATCACACAATAAGAGACAAGTAAACTTGTAAGAAGATAGCTCATGAAAGCAAGGAACATAGAATCAAGCATTGAACCCTCACTGGTAGTGTATATGCACTCTAATCACACAAGTGTCTAGGGTTAATCACTCTACTCTTCTCTAGTCATGCTTTCTAGACTTTGTTCTTCATCTAACCAATCAACAAATATTTAGTATACCAATGCAAACATCATGAGGTCTTTCAAGGTTGTAATGGGGCTAAGGTAAGGGTGAGGATATATGTATGGCCAAGTGAGCTATAATATGAATCTTTGACTAACCTAAACTCTTACCTAATACACACACACTCTATGTAACTCTAAAATCATGCCTAGCTACCCATGATTCCCACTTTTGTATCACATACTCATGTATTTCTTCAATTTTATCACATATGCATTGACTTTTTTTTATTTAAATTAGCATTGGGATAATTTTGTCTCCTTATTTATTTATTTACTTAATTATTTGAATATATTTTTTTTGTTTTTTTTTAGTTAAAAATATAAAATCAAACATAACATGTCAATGCACATGGATTTTCAATTTTTCTTACATGAGTAGGTACCTAAACTCCCAATATTTTATCAATGAAACACTGTACACTTTCATCAACCCAAGTTCCCACAGTTCCCCACACTTAATTAATACACAATCTCTATCTTAAGCTAACCAAAGATTCACTTGGGGTAATTAATTGTTTTTCCACTTAAGGCTAGTGATGTGGTAAAATATAGAACAAAAGGGAACTAAAAGGCTCAAGGTGGCTAACAAAGGTGATTGAAAGGTTAGGCTATTTGGGATAAGTAAGCTAATAATAAATGATGGCCTCAATCATATGCAAGCATGTAAATATACTAAACAATGGACATATAGAATGGAACAAACTATAGATTACAATCATAGAGAAGAAACAGACAAGAATAAAATGTTATGGTTAAATAGTGTAACCATGTAATTAAGCTCAAATCTCACAGGTTGTGTGTTCTTAGCTATAATTCATGTTCCAATTTACAATCCTGAAACAAGTTTAAACAAAAATTTTCAATTTAAATTAGTGAAATACTATAAAATTTCTTGAAAAAGAAAATATTACATCAACCAAGTAGTAGCTAAATGCACAAAATCAAACAAACATGCAATCAAACATGCAAATGCAACAACTAATTTAACAAAGAAAATTAAACATTGGTGTTGAGAAGAAAATAACTAACCCACGGAAGTCGGTATCGACCTCCCCACACTTAATGATTGCACCGTCCTTGGTGCATGCTAAGATGTGCAAGTGGACGGGTTGCTACACTGATGCTTTTCTCCAAAGATTGTACAGATGGAACTTGTTTGTTGCCCCATATAGAAGTTCTTCCTGTCCCTTTTCGGTGGCCATCCTGAAAGAAGAGGAAAAAGAAGAAAAGTAACCCAGAAATAAAGATAAGAAAACAAATAAAGTAAGGGTGGGTAAGTGCCAAATAACGAGGTTCTCAATTACATGGTAGCTACAACATGCAAGGGAGAAAACAGTAGAAGCAGATGGCATATCACTAGTGCAAGAATTGCAACAATAGGGAAGAGATAGTAGGTAAGGAAAGACAATATAAATTCATGTCAATGCAAAAGAAACACAGGTGTCATAAAAGATTGGCATTGGCAGATAATTAATATCATCCCACAGTGTAAAACAAGTTGTTAAGCACCAAAATAACTCAAGAAAAGATGCAACAGTTGAATAAGAACATATAACACCAATGGAGAAAGAATAACTTTAGAAAAGAAAATAAAAATAAAAATATGCACAAAATTAAAATGCAATGAATGAATGTATGCAAATAAATTAAGTAAAATAGAATGAAAGTGAAGAAGGATGAAAAGTTAAAGAGATGAAGAAAAAGAAAGTAAGAAAGAATGAAGAAAGAAGTAGAAAGGAGAGAAGAAAGAAGTAAGAATTTAGAAACGGGGCGCGACGCGTACGCGTGGGTGGTCTAAAAGCAAAAGGACGCACAAGCGTCAGGGACGCGTACGCGTGGGTGATGTTGTACCTCTAGCACAGTACCAGCCCCGGACCATCACAACTCTCTGTTCAACACGCTTTTACGCCGATTTTTCATGCCCATACGTACGCGTCGCTGACACTTATGCGTGATTTGAACTTTTTGTAGGGGACGCGTATGCGTGGGGTATGCGTACGCGTGGTATGGCTTGTGAGCCACGCACCCCTCCCACGCGTCTCTCGCCCAACTCTCTGTTCAGGTGCGCATACACATACGACGCGCACGCGTCGTGGACGCTTGCGCGTCGATCCCTTTTTTTATGCAGAATGCAAAATACAGAATGCAGATGAATATGCAGAAATTATGAATGAACACTAATAGAAATAAAATAAAATAAAATAACACTAAGAATGAAATTGAAAGATCATAGCATGGTGTGTTGTCTCCCACCTAGCACTTTTAGTTAAAGTCCTTAAGTTGGACATTTGGTGAGCTCCTTGTCAGAGCGGCTTATGCTTGAACCCTTCCCAGAATCCCCACCAATGTTTGCACTTCCAATAGCCTCCGGGGTCCCAAACTAGGCACAGAAAGCCTTCAAGTAGATTAAAGCAAGTGATAAGGCCCCAAGAGTGTTGATTTCTAGACTGAATTCTGGGGTCCCAGACCTTGCTTTTGCACCCGTCTTCTTGTTGATCATCATTTTTCCACCCGGGTGGCAAGCAATTTGAATTCTCACTAAGACATCCAAACAACTTCCTAGACCCATTCAATTGAGAATTATACCAACCCTTGTACTTCAATTTGGAGCATGCAACCATATTGAACCTTGCATGACAATTCTTACCACTAACTATCTCCCTCTTACTCTTATAGCCACAAAGAGCTCTAAGTTGCCCATCCGTCTCAAGAAAAGCATATTCAAGTGGGCTAATTAAGCTTAGAGATGAAAGATTTACCCACTTGAATGAAGGAATGGATGGTGATGGCTTTGGGGGAGAGGTCTCCAACAACTTTGGCAAGGTGATTTCCAGCTCCATTCCCTTGAGCTCTTCCTTGACAACTTCCACCTCTTGAGAAGCTTCTACAACAGTAACCTCTTCCTCTAGTTCAATGGGAGAGAGTTCAATTATAGGTAGAAACTCATTGACTATTGAACTCATCTCATGATCAACAACTTCCAAATCTTCAACCATGATATGCCTTGGAGGTTGTACACCCTCTTCAACATCAAATTCAAACGTCTTGGAAGGAGGCTCTATGACTGGACTTTCCCATGGAGGTTTTGCATCTCCCAAGTCTTCAACCACTTCCTTTTCTTCTATAATTTTGGCTTTGTCCAGTTGTTTTAGTATAAAATCATACTCCTCCTTGATGATTTCCTTTCCATGACAACTCCTTTCAACTATTCCTTCATCTTCAAGCACAAAATCCAGCTCCTCCCTATTGACTTCCACCTCTTGACAACTTCCTTCAAGGGTCTCTCCTACCTCTACCTTTAGAGCCTCCTCTAGCTTCTTGTGAAGTATGAATTTGTGAAACTGATCCCTTCTCTCTTGTTCTGGGTCAATAGCATAATTGGGATCATGTTGCTCTTGGATTGATGGATGTGGGCGCTCTTCCATGGAGGGCGGTGATGGGATGGAGAGATCATTATGTAGCGGTTCAACACTCTCCATCTTTTCCACTTGTTGCTCAACATACTCATCCGTGGGAATGCCTTGTTTATTGCATTAGTCTCTTGGGCCAAACTGTTGATAGATGGTTGCTTAAAGTTGATCCATTGCTTCATTAAGACGATCCCTTGACTCTTGTTCAGCTTGAATAACATGATTAGGATCATATAGCTCTTGGGTTGATGGATATGGACATGGTATATATGGAGGTGGTGGTTCTTGGGAGTAATTGGGTTGGAATTAGGGTGGATCTATATACGGCTCATTGATGAGCAGATAATTTATACGCTTTTTGGCATTGTTTTTAGTATGTTTTTAGTAGGATCTAGTTACTTTTAGGGATGTTTTCATTAGTTTCTATGTTAAATTCACATTTCTGGACTTTACTATGAGTTTGTGTATTTTTCTGTAATTTCAGGTATTTTCTGGCTGAAATTGAGGGACTTGAGCAAAAATCAGATTCAGAGGTTGAAGAAGGGCTGCTGATGCTGTTGGATTCTGACCTCCCTTCACTCAAAGTGGATTTTCTGGAGCTACAGAACTCAAAATGGCGCGCTTCCAATTGCGTTGGAAAGTAGACGATATAAAAGGGCGTTGAACGCCAGTTCTACGCTGCTGTCTAGAGTTAAACGCCAGAAACACGTCACAAGCTAGAGTTGAACGCCAGAAATACGTTACAAACTGGTGTTTAACTCCAAGATTGACCTCTACACGTGTAACATTCAAGCTCAGCCCAAGCACACACCAAGTGGGCCCCGGAAGTGGATTTATACATCAATTACTTACTTCTGTAAACCCTAGTAACTAGTTTATTATAAATAGGACTTTTTACTATTGTATTAGACATCTTTGATCAGTTTTATGCTATCTTAGACTTTCATGGGGGCTGACTATTCGGCCATGCCTGAACCATTATCACTTATGTATTTTCATACGGTAGAGTTTCTGCACTCCATAGATTAAGGTGTGGAGCTCTGCTGTTCCTCAAAGATTAATACAAAGTACTACTATTTTTCTATTCAATTCAACTTATTCCACTTCTAAAATATTCATTCGCACTTCAACCTGAATGTGATGAACGTGACAATCATCATCATTCCCCCATGAACGCGTGCCTGACAACCACTTCCGTTCCACCTTAGATTGAATGAGTATCTCTTGGATCTCTTAATCAGAATATTCGTGGTATAAGCTAGATTGATGACGGCATTCATGAGAGTTTGGAAAGTCTAAACCTTGTCTGTGGTATTCCGAGTAGGACTCTGGGATCGAATGAATGTGACAAACTTCAAACTCGCGAGTGCTGGGCATAGTGACAGACGCAAAAGGAGTTGAATCCTATTCCAGTATGATCGAGAACCTCAGATGATTAGCCGTGCTGTGACAGAGCATTTGGACCATTTTCACAAGAGGATAGGATGCAACCATTGACAAGGGTGATGCCTCCAGACAATTAGCCATGCAGTTACAGCGCATCGGACCATTTTCCAGAGAGGATTAAAAGTAGCCATTGACAACGGTGATGTCCTTACATAAAGCCAGCCATGGAAAGGAGTAAGACTGATTGGATGAAGACAGCAGGAAAGCAGAGGTTCAGAGGAACGAAATCATCTCTATACACTTATCTGAAATTCTCACCAATGATATACATAAGTGTTTCTATCCTTATTTTCTATCTATTTATTATTTATGTTCAAAAACTCCATAACTATTTTATATCCGCCTGACTGAGATTTACAAGGTGAGCATAGCTTGCTTCATACCAACAATCTCTGTGGGATCGACCCTTACTCACGTAAGGTTTATTACTTGGACGACCCAGTGCACTTGCTGGTTAGTTGTATCGAAGTTGTGAATGAAAAACGATTTATTAAGACTTGCGTACAGAGTTTCTGGCGCCATTGCCTGAGATCATAATTTTCTTATCTTTTCTCTTCTAATCCTAATTTCTTCCTTCTCTCTCCTTTCTCACTTTTCTTTTTCTACTTCTCATTCTTTTTCACTTTTATTTTATTTTATTTAATTTATTTGCATACTTTCATTCATTGCATATTTTATTTTTCTAAAGTTATTATTGGTGTTCAAATATTCTTATTCAACTGTTATATCTTTTCTGGTATTTTCCTGGTGCTTAGTGGTTTGTTTAATTCTGATTGAGTAATAGTACTTAAATCAATGCCTATATTTTATATTTGTATTACTTTTGCATTGACATGAATTTATATTATCTCTCCTCCCCCACTCTTTTCCCCATTGTAGCAAATTTTGCACCATTGGTATGCCATGGCTTCTATTGTTTTCTCACTTACATGTTGAAGCTTCCATGTAAATGAGACCCTTATCATTTGGCATTAACCCAGCCATACTTCTTTTATTTTCTTATCTCTATTTCTGGGTTACTCTTCTTCCCTTTTTCTTTTAGGATGGCCACCCGGAAGGGAACCGGAAGACGTTTACATGGGGAGACAGACAAGTCCATCTGCACAATCCTTAGAGAAAAGCAACAGTTGAAACAACCCGTCCACCTGCACATCTCAGTATGCACCGAGGACGGTGCAATCTTTAAGTGTGGGGAGGTCGATACCGATCTCCATGGGTTAGTACTTTCCTGTCTCAAACACCAATATTTTATTTTCTTTGTTAATTGTTGCATTTGCATATCTAATTGCATGTTTATTTGATTTTTGCATTTAGTTACTGCTTGGTTAGAATAATAAGTTTCTTCTTAAGATCCTATTTTTTGAAAATTTTCACTAATTTAAAACCAAAATTTTTGTGTTAAACTTGTTTGAAGTTGTATTTGGAACATGGTTTTTGAGCCAAAGAACACACAACCTGTGAGACTTTGAGCTTATTTACATGGTTACATTATTTAACCATAAATATTTTATTCCTGTGTGTTTCCTTCTCTATGATTGTAATCTGTATTTTGTTCCAGTCTATATGTCCTTTGTTTAGTATATTTACATGCTTGCGTATGATTGAGACCATATTTGATTATCAACTCACTTACCCCAAATAAGCCTACCTTTTACATCACCTTTGTTAGCCCCTTGAGCTTTTAATCCCCTTTTGTTCTATAACCACATCACTAGCCTTAAGCGGAAACCAAATTAATTATCCCAATTGAATCTTTGGTTAGCTTAAGATAGAGATTGTGTAGCAAATAAGTGTGGGGAAATTTTGGGAACTTGGGTTGATAAGGGAATGTAACATGTTTCTAATTTATTTGAATATTAGGAATTTGGGAACCTACTCATGAAAAACCAAAATAGAAAAATAATAGAAAAATCCATGTGCATTGATAAGTTATGTTTATTTCTCTACGAAAAAAAAAAGAGAGAGAAAAAGAAAAAAATATATATAATATAAATAAATAAATAAGGAGACAAAATTACCCCAAATATTAAGTTTAATAAAAGATCAATGCACATGTGATAAAAATTAAAGAAAATTTGGTACATGAGTATGGGAATTATACAAAAGTGGGAATTATGGGTAGCTAGGCATAAATTTAAAAGTATATAGAGTATATGTATATTAGGTGAGAGCTTAGGTTAATTAAAGATTCAATTTATAAAGCTCACTTAGCCATATATATACCTTTACCCTTACCTTAGCCCCATTACAACCTTGAAAAAAACCTCATGACGTTTGCATTGGTATATTAAATATTGTTGATTGGTTAGATGAAGAACAAGGTTTAGAAAGCATGACTAGAGAAGAGTAGAGTGAATAACCCTATACACTTGAGAGATTAGAGTGATACACACTACCAGTGAGGGTTCAATGCTTGATTCTATGTTCCCTGCTTTCATGAGCTGTCTTCTTACAAGTTTACTTGCTTTTTATTGTATGATTTGAATTAGTGAAATCTGGTTTATGTTTGTCTTGAAGAGCTTATTTACTTTTAACCAAGTAGGTAGAAACATTTTTTTTTTGCATGTAGTTGCATTCATATAGATAGGTTGCATTTCATGCATTCTACCATTCCTCTTCATTTCTTTATAGTTTCTCTTGAGCTTAGCATGAGGACATGCTAGTGTTTAAGTGTGGGGAGGCTGATAAACCACTATTTTATGGTCTATCTTGTGCTCAATTGAGTGGTTTTTATCTACTCTTTACCCACTTATTCATACTATTTGCATGGTTTTACATTTGCCTTCCTAATTATGTGCTTTGATTGAAAACATGTTTCTTTGGACTTATATTTGCTAATATTAATCCTCTCTTATTACCATTAGATGCCTTGATATGTGTGTTAAGTGATTTCAGAGATTACAGGGCAGGAATGGCTCAGAGGATGAAAAGGAAGCATGCAAAAGTGGAAGGAATACAAGAAGTTGAAGAAATTGCTAAGCTGTCCAGCGTGACCTCTTCGCACTCAAACAGCTATAACTTTAGCTACAGAGGTCCAAATGACGCGGTTCCAGTTGCGTTGGAAAGCTAATGTCCGATGCTTCGATTTGATATATAATATGTTATAGTTTCTCTGACGCTAGACGACGCGACCGCGTGATCCATCCGGCCGCGTCACAATGACAGAAATCAAGCGTGGCAAAATTCGAACCCAGCGAATTCTGGACTATTTTTGACCCAGTTTGCGGCCCAGAAAACACAGATTAGAGGCTATAAAGTGGGGAAATGCATCCATTCAGGAGGAGGCTTTCATAATTCACAATTTTAGGAGTAGATGTTGTTTTTAGAGAGAGAGGTTCTCTCCTCTCTCTTAGGATTAGGATTTAGGATTTCTCTTAGTTTTAGGAGTGACTCTCAATCCCAGGTTCTTTATTTTTATTATTTTCCCAAATTTATTTAAGAATTCTTCTATGTTACAGATTACTCTTTGAATTAATATTATTTGAGGTATTTCAGACTTATGATTGCTCTCTTTAATTTATTAATGCTCTGTGTTTATCCAAATTATTTTCATTCAAGTAGACTTTCTTCCCTTTTGGCTTTGGTTAGGTAATTGGTAACACTTGAGTTGTCAAACTCAGGAGTGGTTGAAATTGGCAGATTTTTCTTTAGCTAGGATTGCTCTAACACTAGTCTCTCCACAGGAGTTGACTAGGACTTGAGAATCAAGCTAATTAGTCCACTTGACTTAACTAAGTGGGATTAAAATCCAATTCTCATCACATCTGATAAGGATAACAAGGATAGGATTTCTGGTTCTCATACCTTGCCAAGAGTTTATTTTACAGTTATTTATTTATTTTTATTGCTCGAAAATATACCTGTGCGCATTGCCCAAACTTCCAAAACCCCCAATTTACAATCTTCATAACCAATAATAAGAACATACTTGGTTATCAATTTCAAGGGGGTTTGTTACTTGTGACAACCAAAACGTTTGTACGAAGGGATTTTTGTCGGTTTAGAGACTATATCTACAACGCGACTGTTTTTATGACATTCTTTACTGGCAAAAATCCTAACGTCAGTCAGCCGTGGCATGTCTGAGTTACATACTAAAGCTTGGTTGGCTATTAAGCCATGCCTAACCCTCGGATTGGAGCTTTAGACTAAGAATACAAGATTCCTGGAATTCATATTAAAAAATTTTGAAATCCTTATTTTCTTTTTCCTATATATTTTTTCGAAAAAAAGAATATACAAAAATCCAAAAAAAATAAAAAAATCATAAAAATAAAAAATATTTCATATTTCTTGTTTGAGTCTTGAGTCAAGTTGAAAGTTTGGTGTCAATTGCATATTCATTTTGCATTTTTCGAAAAATTCATGCATTCATAGTGTTCTTCATGATTTTCAAGTTGTTCTTGGTAAGTCTTCTTGTTTGATCTTGATGTTTTCATTGTTTGTGTCTTTTCTTGTTTTTCATATGCATTCTTGCATTCATAGTGTCTATACATGAAAAATTTTTAAGTTTGGTGTCTTGCATATTTTTTTTGCATTAAAAATTTTTCAAAAATAAGTTCTTGATGTTCATCTTGACATTCAAAGTGTTCTTGGTGTTCATCTTGACATTCATAGCATTCTTGCATGCATTCATTGTTTTGATCCAAAATTTTCATGCATTGAGTCTTTTTCATTTTTTTCTCTCTCATCATTAAAAATTCAAAAATCAAAAAAATATCTTTCCCTTTTTCACTCATAAATTTCGAAAATTTGAGTTGACTTTTTCAAAACTTTTTAAAATCTAGTTGTTTTTATGAGTCAAATCAAATTTTCAATTTAAAATTCTTATCTTTTTCAAAATCTTTTTCAAAAATCAAATCTTTTTCATTTTTCTTATTTATTTTCGAAAATTTTAAAAGTATTTTTCAAAAATCTTTTTCTTATCTTTATCTCCTAATTTTCGAAAATAACATCATCAATTAATGTTTTGATTCAAAAATTTCAAGTTTGTTACTTGCTTGTTAAGAAAGATTCAAACTTTGAGTTCTAGAATCATATCTTGTGATTTCTTGTGAATCAAGTCATTAATTGTGATTTTAAAAATCAAATCTTTTTCAAAACTAATTTCAATCATATCTTTTCAAAAATATCTCTTATCTTATCTTTTTCAAAATTTGATTTTAAAATATCCTTTCTAACTTCTTATCTTCTTATCTTTTCAAAATTGATTTTCAAATTTGTTTCAACTAACTAACTAACTTTTTGTTTGTTTCTTATCTTTTTCAAAACTACCTAACTAACTCTCTCTCTCTAATTTTCGAAAATATCTTCCCTCTTTTTCAAAATTTCTTTTAAATTAACTAATTAATTTTATTGTTGATTTTAATTTTCAAAAATTACTAACCTTTTTCAAAAACTATTTTCGAAAATCACTAACTCTTTTTCAAAAATAATTTTCGAAAATTCTCCTTCTCTCTCATCTCCTTCTATTTGTTTATTCATCTACTAACACCTCTCTTCATCCCACATCTCTGCTCTCCTTACCCTTTTGTTTCTTTCTTTACATTACATTCTTTTCTTCTTCTACTCACACAGGGGAACCTCTATACCTGTGGTAAAAAGGATCCCTATTATTATTTTTCTATCCCTCTTTTTCATATGAGCAGGAGCAAGGACAAGAACATTCTTGTTGAAGCAGATCCAGAACCTGAAAGGACTCTGAAGAGGAAACTAAGAGAAGCTAAATTACAACAATCCAGCAAGCACCTTTCAGAAATTTTCGAACAGGAAGAGGAGATGGCAGCCGAAAATAATAATAATGCAAGGAGGATGCTTGGTGACTTTACTGCACCTAATTCCAATTTACATGGAAGAAGCATCTCCATTCCTGCCATTGGAGCAAACAATTTTGAGCTGAAACCTCAATTAGTTTCTCTGATGCAGCAGAATTACAAGTTTTATGGACTTCCATCTGAAGATCCTTTTCAGTTCTTAACTGAATTCTTGCAGATCTGTGATACTGTTAAGACTAATGGAGTAGATCCTGAAGTCTACAGGCTCATGCTTTTCCCTTTTGCTGTGAGAGACAGAGCTAAAATATGGTTGGACTCTCAACCTAAGGATAGCCTAAACTCTTGGGATAAGCTGGTCAAGGCTTTCTTAGCCAAGTTCTTTCCTCCTCAAAAGCTGAGTAAGCTTAGAGTGGATGTTCAGACCTTCAGATAGAAAGAAGGTGAATCCCTCTATGAAGCTTGGGAGAGATACAAAGAACTGACCAAAAAGTGTCCTTCTGACATGCTTTCAAAATGGACCATCCTGGACATATTCTATGATGGTCTGTCTGAATTAGCTAAAATGTCATTGGATACCTCTGTAGGTGGAACCATTCACTTAAAGAAAACGCCTGCAGAAGCTCAAGAACTCATTGACATGGTTGCTAATAACCAGTTCATGTACACTTCTGAGAGGAATCCTGTGAGTAATGGGATGCCTATGAAGAAGGGAGTTCTTGAAATTGATACTCTGAATGCCATATTGGCTCAGAATAAAATATTGACTCAGCAAGTCAATATGATTTCTCAGAGTCTGAATGGAATGCAAGCTGCATCCAACAGTACTCAAGAGGCATCTTCTGAAGAAGAAGCTTATGATCCTGAAAACCCTGCAATAGCAGAGGTGAATTACATGGGTGAACCTTATGGAAACACCTATAACCCCTCATGGAGAAATCACCCAAATCTCTCATGGAAGGATCAACAAAAGCCTCAACAAGGCTTTAATAATGGTGGAAGAAATAGGTTTAACAATAGTAAACCTTTTCCATCATCCACTCAGCAACAGACAGAGAATCCTGAACAAAATACCTCTAATTTAGCAAACTTAGTCTCTGATCTATCTAAGGCCACTGTAAGTTTCATGAATGAAACAAGGTCCTCCATTAGAAATTTGGAGGCACAAGTGGGCCAGCTGAGTAAAAGGATCACTGAAATCCCTCCTAGTACTCTCCCAAGCAATACAGAAGAAAATCCAAAAGGAGAGTGCAAGGCCATTGATATAGTCAGCACAACCGAACCTGGAGAGGAAGGGGAGGACGTAAATCCCAGTGAGAAAGACCTCCTGGGACGTCCAGTAATCAATAAGGAGTTTTCCTTTGAGGAACCAAAGGAATCTGAGACTCATCTAGAGACCATAGAGATTCCATTGAACCTCCTTATGCCCTTCATGAGCTCTGACGAGCATTCATCTTCTGAAGAGAATGAGGATGTTACTGAAGAGCAAGTTACCAAGTACCTTGGTGCAATCATTAAGCTGAATGCCAAATTATTTGGTATTGAGACTTGGGAAGATGAACCTCCCTTGTTCACCAATGAACTAAGTGATCTGGATCAACTGACATTGCCTCAGAAGAAATAGGATCCTGGAAAGTTCGTAATACCTTGTACCATAGGCAACATGATCTTTGAAAAGGCTCTGTGTGACCTTGGTTCAGGGATAAACCTCATGCCCCTCTCTGTAATAGAGAAACTGGGAATCTTTGGGGTGCAAGCTACTAAAATCTCATTAGAGATGGTAGACAATTCAAGAAAACAGGCTTATGGACAAGTAGAGGACGTGTTAGTAAAGGTTGAAGGCCTTTACATCCCTGCTAATTTCATAATCCTTGATACTGGGAAGGATGAGGATGAATCCATCATCCTTGGAAGACCTTTCCTAGCCACAGCAAGAGCTGTGATTGATGTTGATAGAGGTGAATTAGTCCTTCAATTGAATGAGGACTCCCTTGTGTTTACAACTCAAGGTTACCCTTCTGTAAACATGGAAAAGAGGCACAGTAAGCTTCTCTCAAAACAGAGTCAACCAGAGTCCCCACAGTCAAACTCTAAGTTTGGTGTTGAACTCCCATATCCAAACTCTAAGTTTGGTGTTGGGAAGTCTCAACAATGCTCTGAACATCTGTGAGGCTCCATGAGAGCCCACTGTCAAGCTATTGACATTAAAGAAGCGCTTGTTGGGAGGCAACCCAATTTTTATTTATCTAATTTTATTTTTCTTGTTCTTTCATGTTCTATTAGGTTCATGATCATGTGGAGTCACAAAATAAATATAAAAATTAAAAACGGAATCAAAACCAGTAGAAGAAAAATCACACCCTGGAGGAAGACCTTACTGGCATTTAAACGCCAGTAAGAAGCATCTGGCTGGCGTTCAACACCAGAACAGAGCATGGTTCTGGCGCTGAACGCCCAAAATGGGCAGCATCTGGGCGTTTGAATGCCAGAATTGCACCCTGGAGAAGAGCTGGCGCTGAACACCCAGAACAAGCATGGTTCTGGCGTTCAACGCCAGAAATGGGCAACAAATGGGCGTTCAACGCCCAGAACAAGCACCAATCTGGTGCTGAACGCCCAGATTTGTGTGCAAAGGCATTTTGCATGCCTAATTTGGTGCAAGGTTGTAAATCCTTGAACACTTCAAGATTTGTGGACCCCACAGGATCACCTCAGGATCTGTGGACCCCACAGGATCCCCACCTACCTCCACTCACTTCTTCTCACTCCTTTTTCACACAATCCCATAAACACTCTTCCCCAAAACTTTTCACCAATCACCTCAATCTCTCTTTCCTATAACCACTTTACCACTCATATCCATCCACTCTTCCCCAAAAACCTACCTCATAAACCCCACCTACCTTCAAAATTCAAAAACAATTTCCCACCCAAAACCCACCCTTATGGTCGAACCTTACACCCCTCCCCCTCTCCTCCATATTTTCTTCTTCTTCTTCAGCTATTCTTTCTTCTCTTGCTCGAGGGCGAGCAATGTTCTAAGTTTGGTGTGGTAAAAACATAAGCTTTTTGTTTTTCCATTACCATTGATGGCACCCAAGACCGGAGAATCCTCTAGAAAAGGGAAAGGGAAGACAAAAGCTTCCACCTCCGAGTCATGGGAGATGGAAAGATTCATCTCCAAAGCTCATCAAGACCACTACTATGATGTTGTGGTCAAGAAGAAGGTGATCCCCGAGGTCCCTTTCAAGCTCAAGAAGATTGAGTATCCGGAGATCCGACATGAAATCCAAAAAAGAGGTTGGGAAGTTCTAACAAACCCCATCCAACAAGTCGGCATCCTAATGGTTCAAGAGTTCTATGCCAATGCATGGATCACAAGGAACCATGATCAAAGTAAGAACCCAAACCCAAAGAATTATATTACAATGGTTCGGGGGAAATACTTAGATTTTAGTCCAGAAAATGTGAGGTTGGCATTTAACTTGCCTATGATGCAAGGAGATGCACGCCCCTACACTAGAAGCGTCAACTTTAATCAAAGGTTGTACCAAGTCCTCATGGACATATGTGTGGAAGGAGCTCAATGGAAGATTGACTCCAAAGGCAAGCCGGTTCAATTAAAAAGACTGGACCTCAAGCCTGTGGCTAGAGGATGGTTGGAGTTCATCCAACGCTCCATCATCCCCACTAGCAACCGATCTGAAGTTACTGTGGATCGGGCCATCATGATCCATAGCATCATGATTGGAGAAGAAGTAGAAGTTCATGAAGTCATCTCCCTTGAACTCTACAAAATAGCTGAAAAGCCCTCTCCTGGGGCAAGGCTAGCTTTTCCTCATCTTATTTGCCATCTATGTTACTCAGCTGGAGCTTTCATAGAAGGAGACATTCCCATTGAGGAAGAGAAGCCCATCACTAAGAAAAGGATGGAGCAAGCAAGAGAGCCCATTCATGGATCTCAAGAGACGCATGAAGCTCATCACCATGAGATCCCAGAGATGCCTCAAATGCATTTTCCTCCACAAAACTATTGGGAGCAAATCAACACCTCCCTAGGAGAATTAACTTCCAACATGGGACAATTAAGGGTGGAACATCAAGAGCACTCCATCATCCTTCATGAAATAAGAGAAGATCAAAAAGCAATGAGGGAGGAGCAACAAAGACAAGGAAGAGACATAGAAGAGCTCAAGGAAATCATTGGTTCCTCAAGAAGGAAATGCCACCATCACTAAGGTGGACTCATTCCTTGTTCTTACATTCTCTATTTTTCGTTTTCTCTATGTTAAGTGCTTATCCATGTTTGTGTCTTCATTACATGATCATTAGTAGTTAGTAACTATGTCTTAAAGTTATGAATGTCCTATGAACCCATCACCTCTCTTAAATGAAAACTGTTTTAATTCAAAAGAACAAGAAGTACATGAGTTTCAAATTTATCCTTGAACTTAGTTTAATTATATTGATGTGGTGACAATGCTTCTTATTTTCTGAATGAATGCTTGAACAGTGCATATGTCTTTTGAAGTTGTTGTTTAAGAATGTTAAATATGTTGGCTCTTGAAAGAATGATGATAAGGAGACATGTTATTTGATAATTTGAAAAATCATAAAAATGATTCTTGAAGCAAGAAAAAGCAGCAAAGAACAAAGCTTGCAGAAAAAAAATAGCGAAAAAATAGAAAAAAAAAGAAAAAAAAAAAGAGAAAAAGCAAGCAGAAAAAGCCAAAAGCTCTTAAAACCAAGAGGCAAGAGCAAAAAGCCAATAACCCTTAAAACCAAAAGGCAAGGGTAAATAAAAAGGATCCCAAGGCTTTGAGCATCAGTGGATAGGAGGGCCTAAAGGAATAAAATCCTAGCCTAAGCAGCTAAACCAAGCTGTCCCTAACCATGTGCTTGTGGCGTGAAGGTGTCAAGTGAAAACTTGAGACTGAGCGGTTGAAGTCAAGGTCCAAAGCAAAAAAAGAGTGTGCTTAACAACCCTGGACACCTCTAATTGGGGACTTTAGCAAAGCTGAGTCACAATCTGAAAAGGTTCACCCAATTATGTGTCTGTGGCATTTATGTATCCGGTGGTAATACTGGAAAATAAAGTGCTTAGGGCCACGGCCAAGACTCATAAAGTAGCTGTGTTCAAGAATCATCATACTGAACTAGGAGAATCAATAACACTATCTGAACTCTGAGTTCCTATAGATGCCAATCATTCTGAACTTCAATGGATAAAGTGAGATGCCAAAACTATTCAAGAGGCAAAAAGCTACAAGTCCCGCTCATTTAATTAGAGCTATGTTTCATTGATAGTTTGGAATTTATAGTATATTCTCTTCTTTTTAAACTAATTGATTTTCAGTTGCTTGGGGACAAGCAAAAATTTAAGTTTGGTGTTGTGATGAGCGGATAATTTATACGCTTTTTGGCATTGTTTTTAGTATGTTTTTAGTAGGATCTAGTTACTGTTAGGGATGTTTTCATTAGTTTTTATGTTAAATTCACATTTCTGGACTTTACTATGAGTTTGTGTGTTTTTCTGTGATTTCAGGTATTTTCTGGCTGAAATTGAGGGACTTGAGCAAAAATCAGATTCAGAGGTTGAAGAAGGGCTGCTGATGCTGTTGGATTCTGACCTCCCTGCACTCAAAGTGGATTTTCTGGAGCTACAGAACTCAAAATGGCGCGCTTTCAATTGCGTTAAGAAGTAGACATCCAGGGATTTCCAGCAATATATAACAGTCCATACTTTGGCCGAGTTTAGATGATGTAAAAGGGCGTTGAACGCCAGTTCTACGCTGCTGTCTGGAGTTAAACGCCAGAAACACGTCACAAGCCAGAGTTGAACGCCAGAAATATGTTACAAACTGGCGTTCAACTCCAAGATTGACCTCTACACGTGTAACATTCAAGCTCAGCCCAAGCATATACCAAGTGGGCCCCGGAAGTGGATTTATGCATTAATTACTTACTTCTGTAAACCCTAGTAACTAGTTTATTATAAATAGGACTTTTTACTATTGTATTAGACATCTTTGATCAGTTTTATGCTATCTTAGACTTTCATGGGGGCTGGCCATTCGGCCATGCCTGAACCATTATCACTTATGTATTTTCATACGGTAGAGTTTCTGCACTCCATAGATTAAGGTGTGGAGCTCTGCTGTTCTTCAAAGATTAATGCAAAGTACTACTGTTTTTCTATTCAATTCAACTTATTCCGCTTCTAAGATATTCATTCGCACTTCAACCTGAATGTGATGAACGTGACAATCATCATCATTCCCTCACGAACGCGTGCCTGACAACCACTTCCGTTCCACCTTAGATTGAATGAGTATCTCTTAGATCTCTTAATCAGAATCTTCGTGGTATAAGCCAGATTGATGGCGGCATTCATGAGAGTCCGGAAAGTCTAAACCTTGTCTGTGGTATTTCGAGTAGGACTCTGGGATCGAATGACTGTGACGAACTTCAAACTCGCGAGGGCTGGGCGTAGTGACAGACGCAAAAGGAGGGTGAATCCTATTCTAGTATGATCGAGAACCTCAGATGATTAGCCGTGCTGTGACAGAGCATTTGGACCATTTTCACAAGAGGATAGGATGCAGCCATTGACAAGGGTGATGCCTCCAGACGATTAGCCATGCTGTGACAGAGCATCGGACCATTTTTCAGAGAGGATTAAAAGTAGCCATTGACAACGGTGATGTCCTTACATAAAGCCAGCCATGGAAAGGAGTAAGACTGATTGGATGAAGACAGCAAGAAAGCAGAGGTTCAGAGGAACGAAAGCATCTCTATACACTTATCTGAAATTCTCACCAATGATATACATAAGTGTTTCTATCCTTATTTTCTATCTATTTATTATTTATGTTCGAAAACTCCATAACTATTTTATATCCGCCTGACTGAGATTTACAAGGTGACCATAGCTTGCTTTATACCAACAATCTCCGTGGGATCGACCCTTACTCACTTAAGGTTTATTACTTGGACGACACAGTGCACTTGCTGGTTAGTTGTATCGAAGTTGTGAATGAAAAACGATTTATTAAGACGTGCATACAGAGTTTCTGGCGCCGTTGCCTGAATTCACAATTTTGTGCACCACTCATAAGGCTCATAGGGTAGTTTATATGGTGGATAAGGGTTAGGGTCATATAGAGGTGAATGGTGAAAAGGGACTTGTGAGTGTGGTGGTTCAAAGTTATGTTGAGGAGGGGGTTCATATACATATGGTGGGGCTTGTTGGTAACCACAAGGGGGTCCACCATATTCATCATCTTGGTATGCACCTTGGAATGGCTCTTGACAATAGTAATTTGGTAGAGGCTGGTTGTCACGAGAAGGTACACCATAACTATTGTCTTGGTATGCATCATATAATGGTTGTTGGTTATAGCGCACTAGAGGGGGTTGTTACCGAAAGGGTTGATCAAATCCTCGTGGCTCCTCCCATCTTTGATTATTCCAACCTTGATGCATGTTCCAATTATAGCTTCCATTCCTTACAATAACATTGGAACCAAACTCATAGCAACAGGGGTGAGAATTCATAGTATCTAATAAAAATTAAAGACAAAAAAAAATAAACAAGCAAAAGCAAATATTTACAATAACCAATAATAAGGCACACGATTGCAATTTCCCGGCAACGGCGCCATTTTGACGATCGGCTTTTTGCTAGTAAAGAATTTCACAAATAAGTTCTCGTTGTAGGTATAGTTTCTAAACCAACAAAGAATCCTTTCATACAAAAACTTGTTTTTCACTAAAGCAATCCCAATAAAAATAATAACCGAAGTATTTAAACCTCGGGTCGTCTCTCAAGGAATTGCAGGGAGGTATAATTATTATTGGTTATGAGATTGTATCTTTTTGGGGTTTTTGAATAAGGAACAAGAAAAATAAATTGCAAGGAAGTAAATTAATGATTTAAGAAAACTCTTGGCAAGTTATGAAAACTGGACGTCCTATCCTAGTTATCCTTATCAATTGTGATGAGAATTGTTCATTGCTCCCACTTAGTTAACCCTTACTAAATAAAAAAAAGTCAAGTGGACTAATCAATTTGATTCCTCAAGACCTAGTCAACTCCTATGGAAAGACTAGCTTTAGAGGTATCCAAATCAATCAGCAATTTTCAATTAACAAGCAACAAAGGAGTTTGATAACTCAAGTGTCTCCAATTAATCAATTCAAGCCAAGAATGTAAAAATCTAAAATGGAGTTCATAAATCTGAAATACCTCAAATTATATTAAATAAAGAAATCAAATCTAACATGGAGTTCATAAACCAAATAGCAACATAAAGTAATCAACAAAGGGAATAAATAAATTAGAAAGCTAGAACAAATAGAAGTAGAAGAGAAATTAAATTAAAGGAACATTGAACCTGGAATTGAGAAGAAGTAATCCTAAAACTAAGAGAAATCCTAAATCCTAAAACCTAGAGAGAGGAGAAAGCCTCTCTCTCTAGAAACTACATCTAAAACCTAAAATTATGTGAATGAATGTTGTCTGAATGAATCCATTGATTCTCCTACTTTGTAGCCTCTAATCTGTGTTTTTTAGGCTAAAAACTGGGTCAAAAACAGCCCAGAAATCGCCCCTAGCGATTTATGATACGTCCAGCACGTGGCACTGTTATGCGTACGCGTCGTCCACGCGTACGCGTGGATTGAATTTTCTCCAGGTCACGCGTGCGCATCGCCTAACAGCGTGGAAACTATAGCAAATTATATATCATTTCGAAGCCCCGGATGTTATCTTTCCAACGCAACTGGAACCACCTCATTTGGACCTCTGTAGCTCAAGTTATGGTCAGTTATGTACGAATAGGTCAGGCTGGATAGCTCAGCAATTCCTTCAGTTTCTTGTATTCCTTCCACTTTTGCATGCTTCCTTTCCATCCTCTAAGCTATTCCTGCCCTATAAACCTTGAAAACACTTAACACACGTATCACGCCATCGAATGGTAACAAGAGAGGCTTCAACATAGCAAAATTAAGGCCAATGAAGCATGTTTTCAATCATAGCACAAAATCAGGAAGGAAAATGTAAAACACGCGATTTCTATGAATAAGTGTGAGAATAGTGGATCAAATCCACTCAATGAAGTACAAAATGTATCACGAAATAGTGGTGCATCAAGCTAGAACTCTCCTTTGAGGCTGGCCATTGTTATTAGCCACCTCTTCTAGTGGATTAGGGGCATTCCCTTCCATTTCCCAACAACTCCCTTGTCTCTTGCTTCTCTTCTCAATCTCAAGAGTGTTTTCTCTTGCTCAGGATCAAAATATGTGGATTCACCTCTTCTTCTTCTTGACATAAAACTCACACAAAACCAGAAACCAAAAGTAATTCACTCTACTGCTAGAATGAGGTTAATGTTAACTTAAACAAAAACTCAAACAGTTAGTGTGCTTGACAAAAGTAAAGAAAAATGCTTAATCTAAATTATCACCCTACTTAATCATTGTCAATCTATATCAATCCCCGGCAACGGTGCCAAAAACTTGATGAGGGAAAAACGATTCCACACAAACTCACCGGCAAGTGTACCGAATCGTATCAAGTAGTAATAACTCACAAGACTGACGTCGATCCCACAGGGATTGATGGATTGAGCAACTTTAGTATGGTGATGAATTTAGTTAAGCAAATATTTGATGATTTGAGTGAAACTTGATTAACAGAAGTAAAATTGAATGGAAATAAAAGGGAAAAGGTAAATTGACAAAATCTTAAAGTGCAGAAGAAGTAAATTGGAAAAACTTAAAGTGCAAGAAAGTAAAAGAGCTGAAACTTAAATTGCAAGAAAGATAACTAAAACTTAAAGTGCAAGGTATTGAAATTTCTGAATCTAAATTGACAAGAAACTTAAATTGCATTAAGAATAAAGGGATTTGGGTATTGGGATTCAAATTGAACTAGAAAATAGAAGTGCAGTGGATTAAAGAAGTATGTGATGAAGAGAAATTGCAGAAGAACTAAAACAGAAATGAAAAATTGCAGAAGAATCAAAACAGTAAGAAAGCTTAGCTCAATTATGAAATCCTAAAAGAGAAATTTGACAATTGCAGGAGAGTAACAAGAACATACAGCAAGCAAATCTAGATCTTAGTTACTCTCTTGACCAAAAAGTAAAGAAGAAATTGCAGAAGAAATAAAATGAAAACAGAAGAGAAGATTCAGATCCAATTTCCAATTCTTAGAACTATAAAAAGGAAAGGTAAAAGATGATTCTCAGATGAAGAATTTCAGTGGAGTTCTTCAATCTGAGTTCAAAACCCAAAACAGAAAATAGAAGTTACAGAAGAAAAGAAAAATGAACACAGAAAGCAAACTTAGATCTGATCCCAATTCCCCCAAATTCTAAAATTCTAGAAAGGAAAAATAAAAAGAGCTCAAAAAGTCCTTTCTCAAATCAAACTTGCTCCTATTTATACACTTTCTATTTTTAGTCATTGAGCAATTAGAATGGGCTTTTGGGTTGGCCTTGAATGAAAGTGGGTTGGGGTGCATTGTAGCTCCTTCCAGTGGAGCGCTCCGTGCATTAAATGAGCTTTACGTTCATTCCTTGTGCGTGCCCTTTTGGTGCGCATGTTGCCTCCTAGCACTCTCCTAGTGAGGGCTTCGCACCTTTAGTGAGCGCTCTCCCTTGGTGCCAATTTCCTCACTTGGAGCGCGCCCTTCTTCCTTGGCGCTCTCTTATTGAGCGTTACGCTCTAATTTTGAGCGCTGCTTAGTGCGGATGGCACAAGGCTTTCCTCCCAAGTTTGAAAATCATGAAAAAGGTGACAAAGTGAGCACCACACTCACTTTAGAAGTGAACATTAGCCATGTTTGCTAGTGAGCGTGGAGTTCTTCTTCTTAACGCAATGTTTCCCTGATTGCTTCCCCTTTCTCTTCATTTCTTCACCTACAAGCAACCAAACAAGCAATCAAAGTCTCACCAAAATTATAAGCTCTTTGCATCATTCATAAAATCAATTAATTCTAGCATAGACCTTATGATTTTGTGTAAAATAAATGATGTTTGATTGATTCAAAATAATTATGAAAATCCACTCCAATCACTTACTTATTGTGCAAGAAAGCACATAAAACCTAATGAAACAAGTGAAAAATGCTTGTAAAACTAGCATAAGATGACTTGTCATCAAGCCCCAAGGGTCATCTCGCCCAAGCAAGAAGATAGACAAAACAAGATCTGATCAAAAAGAGGTCGGACACCAGAGTACCAACACTCTATAATGATCTACAAAAGTTGCAAAGGTATGAACAATATATCAGAGAAATATACCAATCAAAATAAAAACATTTAAAGACTCAAAAGGCCACCTAAGAGGCAGCCTCAAGAGTTTAAAAGTGTTTTGTTTTCAAAATGAAGTTACATAGAAGCAACTAAGGTCAAGAAGTCTACCACATCAAAAGTTACAAAAATAGAGTTCAATAGCCCACAAATTGGGCTGTACAGATAAAACAAAGAAATCATAAGGGGTCCAAAGTTTCTCCAGTAGTAGCATCCGTGTCTGAAGGAGGAGGAATGATCTTCATGGGGGTGGCATCCACAGTCTCATCCTCCCGATTAAGAATTTGACAATCAGGATCAGGTTCGGGATGGTCGACCTCAGCAGAAGGAGTTGAAGAAGTCGTGACTGCAGAAGCTTTGGCTGACGGTGTAGGAGTGATGAACGAACTCTTGACGGTTTAGAATTTATCTAATGGAGTCTCGTTGTAAAGTATAGCTTCTAAACCAACCAAGAATCCTTTCATACAAAAATTTAGGTTGTCACATGTACAAACCCCAAATAAGAATTAACCGAAGTATTTAGACTCCGGGTCATCTCATAAGGAATTGCAATGAAGTGCTCAATTATTGGCTATGAAGGGGGTAAGGGGGTTGGTTTTATATTTTTGCAAGAAAATAAAGGACAAGAAAAATTAAATGACAAGAAAGTAAAATGATAAGAACAAAAAAAATAAAGGAAAAGAACTCTTAGCTAGACATAGGTAATTGAGATCACCATCCTTGTCTACAAACCATATATTGATAATTACGAGAGGCCAAGCTCATTAAGTCTACTTCCAAAAGTCTTAAGTACGTAATATCTACTCCTAAACTTGAAGTACGTCAAATGGCTTTGATCACATCAACCCATAAGTCCCAACCTACCTACTAATTAGATTAGTAGTGGGTTGGCGTCAATGAGTATCCAATTGATCACCAAGGGTTCTCAAATCACCAATTCAATGAGACCCAATGACTCAAGGTCACTCAATTCCCTTAGCCTAGGCCAATAGTCAAGAAAACTACTCAAAAACTAAAGGAAACATTTTAACAAACACCTAGTGTGCAAGGAAAGTAAGCATCATAAAATGCAAGAATTAAGGAAACCCATAACTATCATAAACAAGAAATCAATAATAGCAAGCAAGATCAACATACAAGAACATGGAAATATAGAATTGCATTAAAGAAAATTAAGATCCAACAACGTGCATCAACATAAAAGAGAGCGAAATAAGAAATTAACAAGAGAAACTACAAGATCAAAGACAATAGAATATTAAAATATCAAGAGAGTTGAAATCAAAATAAGAATTGAAAGACAAATTTGAGAGTGATTAACCTAACTCTACCCTAATTTCTATCCTAAATCTAGAGAGAGGAGAGAGCCTCTCTCTCTAGAATTCTACCTTAAAACATGATGAAAAACTAAACTATGACTACTTTGTTCATTCCCTCTTCAATCATTGGGTTCAATAGCATCAGAAATGAGTTGGATTGGGCCCAAAATGAGCTAGAAATCGCTGGGGGCGATTTCACTAAAGTGGACCCACGGGCAGAATCGGCGTGCACGCGTACATGGCGCGTGCGCGCCCCTGAGCGCGAAGTAACATATAGTAAATTTTATATCATTTCGAAGCCCCGGATATTAGCTTTCCAACACAACTAGAACCGCTTCATTTGGACCTCTGTAGCTCAAGTTATGGTCGATTGAGTGCGAGAAGGTCAGACTTGACAGCTTTACGGTTCCTTCATTTCTTCATGAGTTCTCCCACTTTACATGCTTTTCTCCTCACTTCTTCCATCCAATACTTGTCTTATGAACCTGAAATTACTCAACAAACACATCAAGGCATCGAATGGAATTAAAGTGAATTAAAATCACCAATTTTAGGGCCTAAAAAGCATGTTTTCACATTTAAGCACAAATCAAGGGAGAATTGCAAAACCATGCTATTTCATTGAATAAATGTGAGAAAAGGTGATAAAATCCTCCAAATTAAGTACAAAATAAACCACAAAATCGGGGTTTATCAAATCTCCCCACACTTAAACCAAGCATGTCCTTATGCTAAGAATAAAGAAGGACAAGAAAAGGGTATGAACATTTATTCAATGCAAATAAACTATATAAACCTATCTATATGAATGCAACTAAATGCAAAATGCTTCTACCTACTTGGTCAAAAGCAAATCAATCTCCAAGAACATGTATGAACAAGTTGGGTTATGATCATATGATGATTCATGAATCCTACCAATTTGAATATCAAAATAAAGTACAAATAGACTTGCAAGAAGAAAAGCTCATGAAAGCCGGGAACAAGGAATTGAGCATCGAACCCTCACCGAAAGTGTATCCGCTCTAGTCGCTCAAGTGTATAGGGTCGATTCACTCAATTCTCTTCTACTCATGCTTTCCAAGATTTGTTTTTCATCTAACAATCAACAATTATTCAATGCATGCATACATTCATCATGAGGACTTATTCATAGGTTGTAATGGGGCTATGGTAAAGGTAGGGATGCATATGGTCAAGTGAGCTTGAAATTTGAATCTTTGATTAACCTAAGCTCTCACCAAACACATATGACAACCTATACAATTCTAATACACAACCTAGCTACCCATGATTCCCACTTTTTTACATGCTCATACATTCTTTTTAATTCACGTTCCATATGCATTGATTTTTATTGATCTTTACTTTGGGGCCTTTTTGTCCCCTTTTTATTTCTTTTTCTCTTTTCTTTTCTTTTTCTATATATATATATATATATATATATATATATATATATATATATATATTTTACGTTTTTTTTTCACACACATTTTTTTTAAAGTATATACAAATGTATCTGTTCTGAGGGTTACCTGAAAGTGGAGGTCGATCTCGGATGAGATCTTCGGTTCTGGTCGGAGATGACGTGTCCGGCTGGCTGGTGGCGGCCGGAGCTGTTGTGTCCGACTTGTTGGACTTGCTGCACTGCTGATCCTCGACCACCGAAGGGTGGTGGTACCTGTAAGAGACTCCGATGCTTAAGTTAGCATGGGTATTAAACAAGTGTTATGTAGAATCAGAGTATGAGTTATACCTGGGTGCTCCAGTGTATTTATAATGGTGAGATGTGACCTTTTGGATAAGATAAGTTAGTTATCTTATCTTATCTTTATCTTTGAGTTGAGGTCAGCGTATCTTCAACGGAACCGCTTTCATCTCTATAGGCTTAGGCCGCCTTAGGATTCGGGTCGTGTTCCTCTATTTGGGCCCTTAATCTGGGCTCTCTTGTTGATTTGGCCGAGCTCTTTGAGAAGAGGTCAGATAGTCTGACCTGAAGAGGTCGGTCGCTCTACCTCGAATCATCCCAGGTCGGATAGCTCAACCCAGGGTATGAACAGTGCCCCTGCTTGAGCTCGATCTTCTTTTTGAGGTCGAGTCCTTGACTTCGGTCCATCTTAAAGTCGAACTCAAGCATTTTGTTGATTCCTTTCTTTGTAAAGTCTTTTTTGAATGTAGAACGTTTTCCTCTAAAAGCACGCGCTTTTGTATTAGCGCTTTTTTGGGAACGCAAGCGGTTTTAATATCCGCATTTAATTGGCATTAATTTGCCCTTCATTCTCTCTTGGCTTTTATTTTGAATTTCGCGATCAAAAACGGTTTCTCTTCTTCATTTCTTCTTCATAACTTCTCCCTTTACTCTCTTGTTTTCTGTTTCTGCTCTCTGTCTTCCACTTTTTGCTTTCTTGTGTTTGCGGCGTCGCTTGGCGTTTTTCTGGGCAGCCCTTATCTTTGCGTTTCCACTCTTCCTCGAAGCTTCTTCCGTCTCCAGGTTAGTCCCATTTCATATTTTCCTCGTTATTTTTGATTTTGCGATGGAGTTTTCCTTTTGATCTTCTTTTTGGAGAAAGTTTGGATCTTTCTGTTTTCATCATTCTTGATTTATTGCATGCTCTGGAATTTCTTCGTTAATTTTGGTGCGAATCTTTTTCTTGTTGCTTGAATCTTTTTTCTTTTGCATGTTGCCGTCGTTTCTGTTTGTTCCTTGGCTGATGATTTTTGCTTGATTAAAAAGTTTGCGCCTTTGTTGCTTGACCTTTTTGGTGTTTCTGATACACTGTAGAAGTAGTGCTTTTTGCTGGTAAACTGTAGAAGGGTGGACCTTTTTGCGTTTTTGCTTCCTTTGTTTTCTTTCTGGATTTTATTTTGATGAGTGCTGGGATGTGGGCTATAGAAATATCTTGAAGACCTTGTTTGTTTACTGCCTCCAAGGGATGCCCCGAGACTTTTGTCTTAAGTCTTGGGGTTTTCCTTTTTTGTTTATCCGCCTATCGAGATGTTTTGCCCCCTATCCGAGATGTTTTTAAGTAATCCATTCTTCTTTTATTTTGTAGGATTTAGTTGACCTCATGTCTTCCCGAAATAACATT
This sequence comes from Arachis hypogaea, assembly GCF_003086295.3. Lineage (NCBI taxonomy): Eukaryota > Viridiplantae > Streptophyta > Magnoliopsida > Fabales > Fabaceae > Arachis > Arachis hypogaea. Next base: position 49,976,472 of record NC_092046.1, on the reverse strand, counting down.
GTAGAGATGCCTTCCCAGGTCCCTGCGGGTATGGCCGATTGGGTGGACTCCATGGTTCTCATGTGTGTCTCGCTTGTTGATTCTGAGTTTTGTGCTCAGCTTAGGCAGTTTCATAGTGTCTGTAGTAATTCTAGTGACGAGAAGATCTATGAGCTTGTTCCTCCTTCTTCTGACTAGAGAGTCTGCTTCTCGACTCGAGTTGTTGATAATCGCCCCTTCTTTTATGCTTACGATTTTTTCTTTGGTCAACTGGGTATTACCCTTCCTTTTACTCAATTTGAAACCGATCTGTTATGGTCTTGTAATGTTGCCCCTTCTCAACTTCACCCCAACTCCTGGAGTTTTATAAAAATTTTCCAATTGCTGTGCAATGGTTTTGGTATTCCTGCTTCCCAATCTCTCTTTTTCTATCTGTTTGTTTTGACTAAGCCCGGTGTGGTAAAAAAGAAGTCAGCTTGGGTCTCCTTTCGTTCTACCCAAGGAAAGAAGGTTTTTTCCATGTTTGACGAGTCGTTCCGTGATTTTAAGAACTACTTTTTCAAGGTCCGAGCTATTGAAGGAGCTTGGCCCTTTTTTCTGGATGAGAATGACGAACCTGCTTTTTCTTTGGAATGGCAAAAAGATGTGAGGGTCTCCCGGTATTCGTGGGAGATGTTGGATGAGGCCGAGCGAGCCTTTGTGACTATCTTGGAAGAACGCTGGGGTCAACCTCCCCATCTTGACACAAAGAAATTTCTGAACAATCCTTCTCTTCTTCAAACTGAACTGGGTATTTTGTTTACGTTGCTTGTAGCTATCTTTTCCGACTTATTCGACTTGTAGCTGAACTTTCTATTTTGATTGCAGAGGCAATGAAAAATAATGAAGCTATGAAAGCTTTTAAGAGGGCACAGAGGGCGACTGCTGCCAGAAATGATGCTGCCAAGGCAGCTGGGGAGGGATCCTCCCAGGCGCGCGAGAAGCCATCAATGCAGAGTTCTGCTGGTGTGAAGAAAGTGATTCCTACACCCCGAGTTCGTTTGGTAGATCCCCACATCGCCTCTGCTGCTCCTTTTGTTGCTCCTCCCAATAAAAAACAAAAGACTACTGAGCCCTTCGACCACGATGCTCCTGATTTTAATGCTATTGAATTCGTGGATCAACAAATCGGTCCCTACGGTGCTCTTTCCATGGATGATGTGTCCATCCTTCATCACTTGGAATTCATGGCCCGAAATCATGTGAAGATGGCATATATGTCTGCTGCCATATATCGGACTGCTCAGAATCTCCCTCTCCACGCCACTAAAGCGTTTATGGAGGAGGCAAAACAAGAGTTTGATCGGATGAAGGAGTTAAAGGAGGAGCTTGAGAAGAAGGTGGCCAAGCTGGAGAAGGACTTGAAGAATGAGGAGGCGAGTTCTCAATCATTAGCAGCTTCGTTGAGGTTAGCTGAGGACGCCGTCTTGATGCACAAGGATAGTTAAGTTACCTCTTATCGAGAGGTGCTGCGCCTGAGGGAGGAGCTCGATCATGCCCGGGAAGATTATTCTGAGCTTCAAGGTCATCTCGTTGGCAGCGTGACTGCTGCTTACGAGAACTTGAAGGAGCAAGTTCGGGTCATTGCTCCTGAGGCCGATCTCACCCTTTTCAGCCTGGATAATATAGTCAGGGATGGCAAGATTGTCCCTGATGATGAGGGTGATGATGATGATGTTGTTCCTCCCCCTGTGCCTTCTACCAAAGTGCCGACCTCTTCGGTTCCTCTTGTTGTGCCCGACTCGGATTGCCAGATCCTGAATCGGGATGATGGAACTGTGGATGCTGTGCCGATCCAGACTCGCCCTCCTTTTCCTTGTCTTGATGCTGCCATGAAGGTTCCTGAAGCTTGCTGATGTTTTCTTGAAAATCTGTGTAGTTGGCCCGGTTTGTGGGCTCTTTTAGAACTTTTTTATTTATTTGCTAACGCTTTCTAGTTGCTTGTCTAGCAACATTTTATTTTGAAAAACAAAAGGTAACTTGTTATCTCTTTGTGGTAAGTTTTGGTGGCCTTCCAGGCCTTATAACTTTATAAAGTAGAAGTAGTTGTTTGTCTTGACATCTTTTTTGTTTTTCTATTGATGTTCGAAATCTTGCCGCTCGACCTCCTTGGATTACTTTGTTGTTTGTAGCTTGAATCCTTTGAGGTTACGATTTGTGGGGTCCAACTTGTTTCTCGGTTTTCCGTATTTGTGGCCGGTTCCTTTGCGTTGGTCCCTTTCTAAGTTATTATTGTAATCCCTTCTTTCAGAGATTACTTTTATAACCGGTTTATAGGAGATTGACTTCGTTAGGTCGATCTCTTTTTAAGTTATTTTTGTAATCCTCCTTCTTGGACCTTTTGTCCGGTCTCTTTCAGGGATTACTTTGATAACTTCTCGGTAGTAGGAGTCCGACTTGGTTATGTCGGTCTCCCTTAAGTTATTTTTTGTATTCCTCTTTCTTGGATCTTTGTCAGATCTCTTTTAGGGACTACTTTGATAACTTCTTGGTAGTAGGAGTCCGACTTGGTTATGTCGGTCTCCCTTAAGTTATTTTTTGTAGTCCTCTTTCTTGGATCTTTGTCAGATCTCTTTTAGGGACTACTTTGATAACTTCTTGGTAGTAGAAGTCTGACTTGGTTATGTCGGTCTCCCTTAAGTTATTTTTTTGTAGTCCTCTTTCTTGGATCTTTGTCAGATCTCTTTCAGGGACTACTTTGATAACTTCTTGGTAGTAGGAGTCCGACTTGGTTATGTCGGTCTCTCTTAAGTTATTTTTTGTAGTCCTCTTTCTTGGATCTTTGTCAGATCTCTTTTAGGGGCTACTTTGATAACTTCTTGGTAGTAGGAGTCCGACTTGGTTATGTCGGTCTCCCTTAAGTTATTTTTTTGTAGTCCTCTTTCTTGGATCTTTGTCAGATCTCTTTCAGGGACTACTTTGATAACTTCTTGGTAATAGGAGTCCGACTTGGTTATGTCGGTCTCTCTTAAGTTATTTTTTGTAGTCCTCTTTCTTGGATCTTTGTCAGATCTCTTTTAGGGGCTACCTTGATAACTTCTTGGTAGTAGGAGTCCGACTTGGTTATGTCGGTCTCCCTTAAGTTATTTTTTGTAGTCCTCTTTCTTGGATCTTTGTCAGATCTCTTTTAGGGACTACTTTGATAACTTCTTGGTAGTAGGAGTCTGACTTGGTTATGTCGGTCTCCCTTAAGTTATTTTTTTGTAGTCCTCTTTCTTGGATCTTTGTCAGATCTCTTTCAGGGACTACTTTGATAACTTCTTGGTAGTAGGAGTCCGACTTGGTTATGTCGGTCTCTCTTAAGTTATTTTTTGTAGTCCTCTTTCTTGGATCTTTGTCAGATCTCTTTTAGGGGCTACTTTGATAACTTCTTGGTAGTAGGAGTCCGACTTGGTTATGTCGGTCTCCCTTAAGTTATTTTTTTGTAGTCCTCTTTCTTGGATCTTTGTCAGATCTCTTTTAGGGACTACTTTGATAACTTCTTGGTAGTAGGAGTCCGACTTGGTTATGTCGGTTTCCCTTAAGTTATTTTTTGTAGTCCTCTTTCTTGGATCTTTGTCAGATCTCTTTCAGGGACTACTTTGATAACTTCTTGGTAGTAGGAGTCCGACTTGGTTATGTCGGTCTCCCTTAAGTTATTTTTTTGTAGTCCTCTTTCTTGGATCTTTGTCAGATCTCTTTCAGGGACTACTTTGATAACTTCTTGGTAGTAGGAGTCCGACTTGGTTATGTCGGTCTCCCTTAAGTTATTTTTTGTTGTCCTCTTTCTTGGATCTTTGTCAGATCTCTTTCAGGGACTACTTTAATAACTTCTTGGTAGTAGGAGTCCGACTTGGTTATGTCGGTCTCCCTTAAGTTATTTTTTGTAGTCCTCTTTCTTGGATCTTTGTCAGATCTCTTTCAGGGACTACTTTAATAACTTTTCGTTTTGGGCTGACTTTGTTATGTCAGGCCCTTCTAAGTTAAAGTAATCCTCTTTAATAGGGTTGGCCAGACCTCTTTCTAGGGTTTACTTATAACTTGGTTTGACTTGGTTCGACTTCTTAACGTTCGACCAGTCTTTAAGTTATTATTTTAGCAATCCGTAAGACCTCGTCAGGTTCTTTTTTAGATCACTTTCGATAAATTCTTACATTATTCTGTGTTCATCTTTGCCGATTTGTAGAAAGTGGTTGTCATCTCTAGATCATCCTTTGGGTGAATCGCGTTTTCACCTTTATCGGACGGTTTGTCTTTATCGTGATCGTGCAGTGAAATTCTTTTTCACTTTCTGCCGATCTGTTGCTTTATAATCGGACGATGAATGCTTCAGATTAATGCGTCTTGAAATCTTTGTAGAATATCTAAAATATATTTTATTTAAAGGAAAAGTGCAAATAGATACATATAGGATATGGGATTGTCTGAGTCTCAACTTGGTGCCTCATTAAAAAACCTTTTCAGGAAAAAGAGTGCATCCAGTGATGAGATCTTTTATCTCTTCTTAACTGTAGTACCTTCTTAGGTTGCAAGCGTGCCACGATCTGGGAAGCTCTCGTCCATCGAGTTCAGACAGTCTGTAGTAGCCCTTTCCAAGCACTTCTACAACTGGGTCCTTTCCAGTTTGCTGCCAGCTTTCCTTCTCCTGGTCGAGTTGTTCCGATATCGTTTCGGATTAGGATGAGATCATTCTCTGCAAAACTTCTCGGCACTACCTTTCGATTATATCTGGAAGCCATTCGACGCTTTAGAGCTTCTTCCCTGATCCGAGCTCTTTCTTGGAGTTCGGGTAACAAGTCGAGCTCTTCTCTCTGAAGTTGGGAGTTTACTCCCTCATTATAGTGAACTACTCTGGGTGACCCTTCCTCGATTTCTACTGGAATCATTGCCTCTATTCCGTATGCTAATCGAAAGGGGGATTCCTTCGTTGTGGAATGCGGCGTTGTTCGATATGCCCATAAGACCTGTGGAAGCTCTTCTGCCCAGGCTCCCTTTGCATCTTGTAATCTCCGTTTTAGTCCGGCCAGTATGACTTTGTTAGCAGCTTTGGCCTGTCCGTTAGCTTGTGGATGTTCAACGGAGGTGTACTGGTGCTTTATATTCAAGTCGGCTACTAGTTTTCTGAAGCCTGCGTCTGTGAATTGGGTGCCATTGTCTGTGGTTATTGAATATGGAACCCCGAACCTTGTGACAATGTTTCTATATAAGAATTTCCGGCTTCTTTGAGCGGTGGCATTGGCTAGGGGTTCTGCCTCGATCCACTTTGTAAAGTAATCTACCCCTACTATGAGGAATTTAACTTGTCCTGATCCCTGTGGGAAGGGTCGAGAAGATTGAGTCCCCATTTTGCGAACGGCCAAGGCGAGGTCACGCTGATGAGCTCTTCTGGCGAGGCGATATGAAAGTTGGCATGTTTCTGACATGGTGGGCATGTCTTCACAAATTCTGTGGCTTCTCTCTGTAGAGTTGGCCAATAAAATCCCGCCCGGAGCACTTTTTTGGCGAGAGCTCGTGCTCCGAGATGATTGCCATAGATACCACCGTGTATTTCCTCTAGCACTTCTTTTGTGTTAGAGGTTGGCACGCATTTTAGTAAAGGTGTTGAGATTCCTCTTTTGTACAGGATGTTGTTTATGATGGTGTAGTACTGTGCCTCCCTTTTTAGCCTTTTTGCGTCCTTTTCTTCTGTGGGGAGTATTCCTGTTCTGAGGTAGTTGGCTATAGGGGTCATCCATCCTTGGTCCTGACTTGTTATAGTCAGGACTTTTTCCTCTTCGGAGATTGACGGGTTCTGCAACATTTCCTGGATGAGGCTTCTATTGTTGCCTCCTGGTTTGGTGCTGGCTAGTTTTGAGAGTGCGTCAGCTCGGGCATTTTGTTCGTGGGGTATATGGCAGATCTTATACTCCCCTATTTGTCTGAGCTGTTCCTTGGTTTTATCCAAATATTTTTTCATGGTGGAATCTTTGGCTTGGTAGCTCCCTGTTATTTGCGATGTGACCACTTGTGAATAGCTGTAAATGTTGAGTTTTTGAGCTCCGACTTCTTTAGCCAGCTTTAAACCAGCTAATAATGCTTCATATTCCGCCTGGTTGTTTGAGGCCGGGAACCCGAACTTGAGGGAGAGCTCAACTTGGGTTCCTTGGTTGCTTTCTATTATCACGCCCGCACCATTTTCAGTTTTATTTGAAGAACCGTCCACGTAAAGATTCCATTCTGTGGGGGTTTCTAGGGCATCTGTGAATTCTGTGATAAAATCGGCCAGATACTGTGATTTAATGGCCGTCTGAGCTTCATATTAGAGGTCAAACTCTGACAACTCGACTGCCCATTGTAGAATTCTGCCTGCTAGATCTGTTTTCTGCAATATTCCTTTTATGGGCTGGTTAGTTCGAACCTTAATGGTGTGAGCCTGGAAGTACGGGCGAAGTCGTCGAGATGTTAGGATAAGAGTATAGGCAAATATTTCTATTTTCTGGTAGTTCAGCTCGGATCCCTGTAGTGCCTTGCTAATGAAGTAGACGGGTTGTTGTCCATTTTCGTCTTCTCTGACTAGTGCTGATGCTACTGCCTTACTTCCCACCGCGAGGTATAATATGAGTGGTTCTCCAACTCGCGGTCGGGATAGGATAAGTGGCTATCCTAAGAACTTCTTGAGGTCTTGGAAGGCTTGTTCGCACTCTAATGTCCATTCGAATTGTTTTCCCTTTCTTAAAGTAGCATAAAAGGGAAGAGATCTTATCGCGGCTCCCGCTAAGAATCGGGATAGGACGGCCAGTCTCCCGTTGAGTTGCTATACTTCTTTAACACAGGTTGGGCTCTTCATGTTAAGTATGGCCTGACATTTGTCTGAATTTGCTTCAATTCCTCTTTGAGTGAGCATGAAGCCTAAGAATTTGCCTGCTTCTACTGCAAAGGTGCATTTCGCGGGATTAAGTCGCATGTTATGCTTCCTAATGGTGTCGAATACTTGAGACAAGTCAGACAACAGTGTCTCTTCGCCTTGTGTTTTTACTAGCATGTCGTCCACATAGACCTCCATGATGTTTCCGATGTGATCCGCAAAAACTTTATTCATTAGTCTTTGATAAGTAGCTCCTGCGTTCTTGAGACCGAAGGGCATCACGACGTAACAGTAGTTTGCCTTTGGTGTTAAAAATGAGGTCTTTTCTTGATCTGGTGGATACATGGGAATTTGGTTGTATCCTGAATATGCGTCCATAAACGAGAGATATTTATATCCAGAGGAAGCATCTACCAGGGCATCAATACTTGGGAGTGGGTATGGATCTTTTGGACAAGCTTTGTTGAGATCGGTGTAATCGGTGCACATTCGCCACTTCCCATTCGAATTTTTCACCAGGACGATGTTGGCTAGCCATAGCGGGTATTTAACTTCTCTTATAAATTCGGCTTCCAGTAGTGCCTGTATTTGCTCTTCCACAGCCTGGGATCGCTCTGGCCCAAGCTTTCTTCATCTCTGCTGTACTGGTCGAGATCCTGGGTAGACCGCCAACTTGTGGCACATTAGCTTAGGGTCTATGCCTGGCATATCCGCGGCTTTCCATGCAAAGAGGTCGACATTATCTCGTAAGAATTGTATTAGCAATTCTTTTAAATATCCTTTAAGGATGGTGCCGATATTAGTTATTTTTTCTGAGGTGTCCCCGATCTGAATTTTTTCTATCTCGCCCTCTGGTTGGGGGCGAAGATCTTCTCGTCGTTGAACTCCGCCCAACTCGATTGCGTGGAACTCTTCTCCTTTGCCTCTGAGGTTTAGGCTTTCGTTATAACAGTGTCGTGCCATCTTTTGGTCAGCTTTTATCGTGGCTATCCCTTTTGGAGTTGGGAACTTCATACATAGGTGTGGGGTCGAGACTATTGCGCCGAGTTGGTTGAGTGTTGTCCGACCTATGAGAGCATTGTAAGCTGAACTTGCATTGACTATGATGTAGTCTATTTTGAGGGTCCTGGATTGGTCTCCTTTTCTGAAGGTTGTATGTAATGATATATATCCTAGTGGTCAAACCAGGGTATCTCCTAACCCGAACAGACTGTTTGGATATGCCTTAAGTTCTTTTTCTTCTAAGCTGAGTTTGTCAAAGGCTGTCTTGAATAAGATGTCGGCAGAACTCCCTTGGTCTATTAAGGTGCGGTGTAGGTTGGCGTTTGCCAATATGATGGTGATGACCATGGGATCGTCGTGTCCCGTGATGATGCCGGACGCGTCCTCCTTAGTGAATGTCATCGCTGGGATGTTGAGTGCTTCCTCCTCTCCTTCGACATGATATACTTCTTTGAGATACCTTTTGCGGGAAGATTTGGAGATCCCTCCTGCTGTGAATCCACCATGTATCATGTGGACATGTCTTTCTGGTGTCCGAGGTGATCGTTCTGTTCGCTCGGTATCTTCATCCCTTCGCCTTTTTCTTTGATCATCATCTCGGGTGGCCAGGAATCGATCTAATTTTCCTTCCCTTACCAATTTTTCTATGATATTTTTTAAGTCGAAGCATTCGTTGGTAGCGTGTCCTCTGACCCGATGATATTCAAAATATTCCTTCCGATTTCCTCCTCCCCTTTTTCCTTTGAGGGGCCGTGCTGGGGGGATTTTTTTTGTATGGCAGACTTCTTTGTATATTTCGACTAGGGATGCTCTGAGGGGAGTATAATTATGGTATTTTTTAATTTTCTCCCCTTGTCGGTCTTCTTTTCTTTTAGATTCCTTGTCTCTGTCACGGTAGGAGGCCCCCGATTTCGAAGTCTCTCCTAACCGAGCATTTTCTTCCATGTTGATGTATTTTTCTGCCCATTCCTGCACTTCGTCTAAGGAGGTCGGGTACTTTTTTGATATAGACTGGCTGAAAAGTCCCTCTCGTAGGCCGTTGATAAGTCCCATGATGGCGGCCTCTGTGGGTAAGCTTTGTATGTCCATGCATGTTTTGACGAATCTTTCCATGTAGTTGCGGAGGCTTTCCCGATCTCCTTGTTTGATCCCTAGTAGACTGGGGGCGTGTTTAGCTTTATCTTTCTGGAAGGAGAATCTGGCAAGGAACTTTCCGGCTAGGTCGTCGAAGTGTAAGATGGACATGGGAGGTAAGCTGTCGAACCATCTGATCGCCGTCTTCGTGAGGGTTGTCGGAAAGGCTTTGCAGCAAATGGCATCTAAGGCATCGGTAAGGTGCATTCTGCTTCTGAAGTTACTGAGATGATGATTGGGATCGGTGGTGCCATCATACAAAATCATATCCGGGAGTTTGAAGTCTTTTGGAATTTTGGTTTTCATGATTTCCCTGGTGAACGGATCTTGTTCTTTGCGTGAGCTTTTCTCAGGAGTGACCCGAGGGGCTTTTAGATCGGCTTCTAATTGCTGTAACTTGTCTTCCAATTCTCTACGTCGCCGTACTTCCTTTTGTAGATCTTTTCCGATTTCTCGTTGTCGTTGGGTTTCTTCTTCAAGTTGTTTCACGCGATCTTGAAGGGCTTCTATTGCTCCCGGTTTAGCTGAATTTTTGTCTCCATTGGATTCCAGAGTGTCTTTTGGTGGGGCGTCCGCATTTTTGTGCGGTGTTCTATTTTCTAGATCTGAGTCGTGGTCATTGTCATGGTTGTCCGCCATGGTGATGGGATGACTTCCAGGTCCCCGGCAACGGCGCCAATGTTCCGAGGGTTACCTGAAACTGGAGGTCAATCTCGGATGAGATCTTCGGTTCTGGTCGGAGATGACGTGTCCGGCTGGCTGGTGGCGGTCGGAGCTGTTGTGTCCGACTTGTTGGACTTGCTGCACTGCTGATCCTCGACCACCGGAGGGTGGGGGGTACCTGCAAGAGACTCCGATGCTTAAGTTAGCATGGGTATTAAACAGGTGTTATGTAGAATCAGAGTATGAGTTATACCTGGGTGCTCCAGTGTATTTATAATGGTGAGATGTGACCTTTTGGATAAGATAAGTTAGTTATCTTATCTTATCTTTATCTTTGAGTTGAGGTCAGCGTATCTTCAACGGAACTGCTTTCATCTCTATAGGCTTAGGCCGCCTTAGGATTCGGGTCGCGTTCCTCTATTTGGGCCGTTAATCTGGGCTCTCTTGTTGATTTGGCCGAGCTCTTTGAGAAGAGGTCGGATAGTCAGACCTGAAGAGGTCGGTCGCTCTACCTCGAATCATCCCAGGTCGGATAGCTCGATCCAGGGTATGAACAGTATCAATGCATATGGTTTTACATATTTAATGCATAAGCATGTACCCAATCCCATAATTTTCAAAAAAAAAATAAAAAAAAATACACTTTTACTTCAACCAATGTCCCAAGGTTCCCATACCCAAATGATACGCACCCTCACTAGCCTGAGCTAATCAAAGATCCAAATTAAGGACATTTATTATTTTTCGCTTAAGGGTAATGATGTGCTAACATTAAGAACAAAAGGGATTAAATAGGCTCAAGTTTGGCTAACAATGGTTGATAAAAGGTAGGATATTTGGGTAAGTGAGCTAAATGAAATGATGGCCTCAATCATATAAATGCATGTATACATGGAATAATGGACATATAGAATCAAACGAATCAAAGATCACAATCATAGAAAGAGAACAATGCACACAAGAATGAAAATAAGTGGTTATAAGATGTAACCATACAATTGGGCTCAAAACTCACATGCTTCTGTTCTTAGCTCAAAAACCATGTTCCAAAATACATTCTTCAAGCAAGTTCAACACAAAATTTTTTTTTTCAAATTGGTAGGGTGCCCTAAAAACAGTTTCTTGGAAAAGAAATCATCACCCTAACCAAGTAGTCCTAATATAAAAAGAAGTGGTAAAATATGTACAATTTCTAACTAGCATGCAACCTATCATGCAATGCAACAACTAACTAACAAGGACAAAAATTAAGAATTTGGTGTTGAAAAAGGAAGTTGTTACCCATGGAGGTCAGTCGGACGACCTCCCCACACTTAGAAATTTGCACCGTCCTCGGTGCATGCAAAGAAGAGCAAGGTGGATGGGTTGCTACAATTGATGAGTTCCTCCAAAAGGTTGTGCGAAAGGACTTGTTTGTTGCCCCATTTAGAAGCTTTTCCTTTTCTTTCCTTCTTGGTGGCCAACCTCAAAGGAGAGGAAAAAGAAAGAAAATTAAGCCTCAAACAAAGATATGAAAGCAATAGAACATAGGCAAGGGCTAATGCCAATTAAGGGTAGGGTTCTCACTACATGTTAGCTACGCATGTGAGTGAGGAAGCAATATAGGCAAATGGCATATCAATTAATACTTGATGCAAGAGTAAAGTCAAGGCATGAAGAGCACTTAAAAGCATCAAGTTCGACTAGAAAGAGTGGGTCATGAAAGACATGTAAGCTCATATCAATGCACAAAGAATATAAGGATCATCAAAGGTTAAGCATTGAATTAAATATTTCATTACCCATCAATATCAAACAAGTCTAGAAGCACCAAGATTAACCAAGAAATTCTCAATAATTGAGTAAGAGAATTCAACACCATTATTAAAACAAAATTAAAATGCAATAAATGAAAATAAGCAAATGTAATAAAAGAAAATGGAAGAAAAGAATTTTTTTTTTTACCGGCGCGGACGCATCATGCACGCTTCCGCGCCGATGCACAGTTTGGCTAAAGGAGGCGTACGCGCCAGGTGCGCGCACGCGTGGGTTATAGGCACAGGATAGACACAAACTGGGCATAACTCTCTGGGACATGTACCAGGAGGGTAGGTGACGCTATCGGCGCGCACGCGCACAGCGTGCGTGCGCGCGCATTGCGCGATTAGCTTCAACGGCGCGTACACGCCAGGTGCGCCCACACGCGGGTGGTTTGTGCCTCAGGCATGGTGCTGGCGCAGTGTAGGCGCAACTCTCGGCTCAATGTATGGAGCGGTGAGATTTTTGCATCCACGCGTCCGCGTACATGGCGCGTCCGCGTGGATGGTCAAAAATGCTTGAGACGCGCGTACGCGCCAGGTGCGCGCGCGCGGGTTGGTGCTCTGTTTTTCAAAATTTTTCCAAGTTCTTGCACCAAACCAAGCATTCCAAACCTCCAAACAGCTACCCAAACACCTTAAAACCTTATTTAACATATTATACTACCAAATAAACTCAACAAACAAAAAAAAAACATGAAATCAAACCTATTCTACCAATATTTACAATAGAGAAAAATGAAAAGAGTTTACCATGGTGGGGTGTCTCCCACCTAGCACTTTTAGTTTAAGTCCTTAAGTTGGACATTTGGGAAGCTCCTTGTTATGGTGGCTTGTGCTTGAATTCATGTTGGAACCTCCACCAATGCTTGGTTTTCCATTGTGCTCCAAAATTTCTAATGAGTTGCAACAAGTCTTGATGAAGTCCTTCACAAGCTAAGAGTTCCCAAAATTGATCCTCATATATACCCGGATCCCAAATCTTGTTTCTACACCCATCCTCAAGTTGATCATCACAATTCCAATTGGGTGAGAAGTGATCCGAATTCTCAAGTAAACACCAAAGCATCTTCCTATACCCCTTTAGTTGAGAATTATACCAACCATTGCACTTAGACTTTAGGCTTCCAACCATAAGGAACCTTGATTGGCATTTCCACCCACTACTCAATTTCCTTTTGTTCTTAACCCCACAAAGAGCTCTAAGTTGCCCATCCGTCTCAATCAAATCATATTCAAGTGGGAAAGTAAAGATTAGAGATAAGAATTTTACCCACTTGAATGTTATGTTGGATGGGGACTTAGGAAGGGACATCTCCAATGGTCATGTGAGTTACATTCCCTTGTGCTCTTCTTTGACTACCTCCACCTCTTGGCAAGCTTTTTCAACTTCAATTCTTTGCCCACCAACTTCTTCCACACATTCTTCATTGGTGGAGCTTGCCTCTTGATCACCCTCTTCCAATCTTTCATCATTCATACTATGCCTTGGAGGTTGCGCATCATCCTCCTCACCATCAAATTCAAGCTCATTGGAAGAAGGTTCAACAACTTCCACTAAATCATCGACAATGTCACTTGGTGTGGAAGTGCTCTCAAGTTTGAAATTCACCTCTTGTTCAACTTCCTCTAACTCTTCAACCACTTCTTCTTCTTCAACCACTACAAGAAAAATACCCATTCAGGTACACATGAAAAGTGTAGCCAAAAGTGAAAAAAAATGATGCCTTAGGCTACGGCTACGCTTTTTGGAGTGATTCATATTCGGCCGTTGCCTATTCTCAAAGGCTACGCTTTTCGCATTTGAGAATAGGCTACGCTTTTCAAGTGATGCTGTCCAGGACCAAAGGCTACGCTTTTCAGCTTTCATTTTTCCTGAATAGGCTACGCTTTTCAACGTTACTGCATCACTTGTAAAGCGTAGCCACATTGTATACCATAGCTACCTTTTATAAGCGTAGCCTTAGATCCCTCTTTTTTTTGTATATTATAGCTACTGTATATAAGTGTAGCCTTAGGTCCCTCATTGTTTTTTTTTATTTTATATATATATATATATATATTCTAATAATTTTTTTTCTAAAACCTAATATTTAGTAATATGATTATATGTATAATCCTATTTTTTTTAATTAAATTAGTCAAAAATTATAAAATAAAAATAAATACATAATAAAACCATACAATATTTTTTTAAATAATAAAAATTATCCTTTAACAAAATATATTTATAATGAACTAAAAATATTGGGATGATCATAAATGAGTATTCATACATCTCACACTAAATTAAACATACCCATATCAAAATATACATTAGACCACTTAGAATTTACTACTAATAAACTATAAAAAACCAAAATATTGTATCCTACATAAGTATCTTCTAATAAAAGCTATTAACCTTCTGATAGAAGAGAAAAAAATCTTGTTCTTTAAATATCTTGTTCGACGGTTGGGTGAGTGGAACGCAGCTCCCTCTTAAGCTTCAGTCAGCTCCCTCCTTGGCCATCATTCTCTTTCTCTTGGTGCTATGATTGATGAAGAGCAAAAAACTTGAAGAACGCTCCTGTTTTTGCTCCCTCTCAATGTATAAAAGAATGCACAGCTTCTAGGACTAGTAGAGATGGATCACTTAAAAGATGGTGCAAAAGAAAACGAAAATGGAACATAATGTTGATTACTTATTGAAGCTGGCAAAGTGCAGTTGGAAACTTGAGCAATTCATTCACTTAGAACCATCAAGATTTAGGATAAAAATTCATTCATGTGATTTCATAGGAACAACTTTAGCTCAAACCATGTTCAGAAACTGAACTTATGATATGTATGTATACCAGCATAAACAAATAGCATAATATTCTCTATCTAAACAAGAAAATAAATAAAAGTGCTTTAAAATAATTGCTGAATTGTAATGGCTCAGATATATCAATTATTTGTTAATGAGAACTTATTACACTGGGTTGAAAATAAACAGAATAAAATTTTCCAAAAATTGGGTTACTTTCGATGTATATAATTGAAGATTTTGATTAATGAGTGTTAACAAACTAAAAAGAAAACCTGGGGAGAAATCACACGTCTGTCTGGATCTTTACTCTCCAAATCCTTTACACAACTTTCGGGATTCCATACAACAACACCACCCCACATCTGCAATATTCCAAAATAGGCTCTTCATAACAATCACAAATTTGGAATTTTATAAGACATGTAATATTACAAAATGATAAAGTAAGGAAATTTTGAAGGTGAGATGAATAACAGGAGATATAAAGCCATTAGTCTTGGAGAGATCTCTATTTGGAAGCTCCAATTGCAGAGGACATTCCTTTGCAGATGGTATATACCTGCCATTATATACAAGGAAACATTTAATGTAAGCTCTGTCTAAACGCAGATCAGAATCAACAAACTAATCACAATAGAGAATTGTAATAGCAGTAGAGACAATGAGACAGAAGAAATTTCAATTTTTTCCATTTAATGCTAGCACTAGGAAGGCTATCAAAAGTAAAAGAAGAAACGAATTCTTAGATTATGAAAAGAAGTAAATAAATCTAGGATTGAGCTGAAGAGTATACACCACAAGTTGCAATACTTTAGATCTCCCTCCCGCTGCAACTGAAGTATCTAGATGCCACTCATTTGAATTAAGCTGTTCAACATCAAAATATTTACATCAAATACATCACCAAATTTATTATTGTTGTATCTCAGATAGATATTAAGTAAATACTACAAGAAAAATTGCAAGGTTCTGCAGATACTTTCTAATGCATTAGCAGTGATAAAGAACTCATGTAAGTTGAACCATCTCTACAAAAGACATATGCATAACTCAATAGACACAGGAACTTCAAAATGTTCAAAGCGCTGTGACTTTATCTGATAATCACTAATTATGCCAACAAATCAAATATTTTCGAGTAGAAAGGCACATCATCTATCCAATGATACAAAAGTAGAAAGGGTCTAAAGTTAGAACTAAATAATGGTAAATTTGCTACAAACTATAAATAAGTCAAGACCAAAGAGAATGTATACAAAGAAAGGAAGATCTTTGGTACTGAATATGTGGCTTCCGTGTATATCATCCCAGTACGAAAAAGAAGACTTTGGCGTGTAGTATAAAACCTGCCAATTAGGAACAAGAAAATCATTCAAATCTAAACAATGCCACAACTTTTTAACCATCACATGTATAAAAGGCTATACCTGGCTTTCAACCGTTATGTTTGCTATAGGTTGCAAAGCTTGGATCACAGGATGCAACAGAGTCTTGTCAATTTCATGAAAACCCCTATATTAAGATCACCACAGAAACTTCAGGATGAAACTCTTTCGAAGAAAACTAAGCTAATAATATTCATGACAACACATATAAAAGCAAAAGAACAGTTCAACAATGATCTAGAATAACTGTTAAAGCCTCTATGTCACCACTTAAAACATGTGAATTCTGAGTGCCTAACTTATAAATAACACATCTAGATACAATATAGCAAAATAAATACTTATCATCCATCTAAGATAAATTTCTATGCCCTTCAATGTAAAAAGTTTTACACTATCCATCAATCAAATTGCAAGTGAGAAATCATAATGGGTACTATTGTAAAGGGTATACTAATCTGACACTTAATTGTATTTTCATTTGCTGACAGTGACACTTTACACTGTCAGTAAATGGAACATTAATTCCTATTTATAAAACATCAATAGCTAGTTTTTGAAAGAAAAAAAAATTGAAATAAAACCTCATTAAAAGAACACTGAAATGGAGTCTCAATTTCACAATCCATACCAATCATATATCCAATCTTGTGGCTCTGAATTGAGCAAACTGAACCTGCCATCAGCACCAACCGGCATGAACTCACTGCGAATCGAATTCCCTTCACTCCCGCCACTCATAAACAACCTGGCAAAGATCTCAGCTGTTCTTGAAGCCGCCTCATCCTCTGAAACGTGGCCGAGTACCCACGCATGCCGGTACTTACCCACCACAGCCCTCACTTCCCCTTCCTCCTTGTCCCCATTAAAAACCACAACACTATAACCCTTCCCTCCACCGCCTACATTCCCCAAACAACGCTTCAGCATCTCATCAAAATCTTCGTCACTCAACTTCCCGCCAAAAATAACTTTACCACACTTCAACGGACACTGAGCTTCCGAACCCTCCGTCTGCGCGCAACTGGAGCCCGAATCGATGACCACAGAGACGTCGTAGTCACCGCCGCCGCAATTGCCGCATCGCGAGGAGTTAGGGTTCAGTTGGGACATCTTGCGGGTAATTGCTGCTGCGACGTCGTTTGGACCGAGGCCGCGAGAAGCAAAGAAGTCAAAGCCGAAAGTGAGAACAGGAGCATGGCAAGCCCTAGCAGCGGCGGTGGCTTCAATTGACCCCAGGAGCGATGACAGTGCACGACGGAACAGCCTCCTTCTCTCTCGCGTCACGTCTTCGTCCTCTCTCTCCATCTCGTCTGTGAATCGTCTTTCTCTCTCTCTCCTCCGGACTCCCTCCTCCACGAAGGCGATGGCAGCGGCTGTAGCGACATTGCGGCGGTGACCCCCTCTCACTCTCTGTTCTCTCGCTCGTGCTCTCATCTCTGTCTTCCTCCTCTCCTCCCTCTGGTTCACTCATTCTCTCGGATCTGGGTGTGTGTGTGAAAGGAAAGGCTGCGTGCATTTAAACAATTAATTGGAAGGGGAGTTAGGGTTTTGAACAATTAATTGGCAGGGTTGGGAGGGTTTACGAAGTAGGTGCAGGGAGGTAGGGTTGCGAGGATGAATGAAGGTGCGTTCTTTGGAGGGAATGACAAAAATTTTACTAAGTGTATGTGACTTTGCTTTCAGGGAAAAAAGGGAAAAAATTCACTGAGTGTCAAATTTTTTGCTCTAGACACATTAGGCATCACTTTTAAAACACACCCAAAATTTAATAAATAGGCTACTCTCTAAAAGCGTCCCCTTTGATACAAAAAGTGAACCTATAGATATCAACCTACGGCTACGCTTTATAAGTGATTTTTAAAATACCTAAGGCTACACTTTTTAAATGATGCCACAATTGTGTATCTTTTTCTCATATAAAAAGGCAACACGGAGAAAAGCGTAGCCTATTCATAGAATAGGCTACGCTTTTCAAATGTAACTTAAAAAAAGTGTGGCTGAATGGGTATTTTTCTTGTAGTGAACAATCTCTTCCTCCACCACTTGTTGCAAGACATACCCCATCTCCTTGTCCTCAGATTGAGATTCTAAAATCTCCTTCATGCTCCTTCCTTCGGTTGATTTCTCACACTCATCCGTAGAGATGCTTTGCTTGTTGCAAGAGTTCCATGAGTCCAAGTTGGCTTTAATTTTGGCAAGGTTAGCCTCGATAACTTCATTCCTTCTCCTTTGGGCTTCCTCTTGCTCATTTTGACGGATTATTGCTTGAAGCCGATCCATTGCTTCATTGAGACGATCCATTGGCTCTTGAATGGATGGGTACGGGTGTTCTTCCATAGAGGGTTGTGGTGGAGAGGGGAATTCATTTTATGGTTGAAAGTTATCACACATGGGAGGTGATTCATCTTGGTGATAATATGGAGGTGGTGGTTCTTGAGGGTATTGGTGGTGGAATTGGGGTGGTTCTTCATATGGTTCATATGGTTCACAAGGTTGTTGGTATGGTGGATATGGGTTGGGGTCATATGGAGGTGTTTGGTGAAAAGGGGCTTGTGAGTAAGGTGGTTCAAAATTATGTTGAGGAGGTGGTTCATAGGCATATGGTGGTGGTTGTTGACAATCATAATAAGGGTCACCATATCCATTAGATTGATATGCATTAGGATGAGAGTTATACCCATAAGAATCCGGAGGTTGTTGTTGCCTAGAAGGTTGATCAATCCCTTGAGGCTCCTCCCATCTTTGATTGTTCCATCCTTGATGCACATCCTCATTATAGTTCCTATTTCCTATAACATAAATTGAACCAAACTCATAGCCAAAGTGATGAGAATTCATAGTAGCAAACAAAAACAAAAACTAACAAAAATAAGCAACAAGGTCCTAAGCCTAACAAAAACTAACAAATAAGTAAAAGGCAAACATATTCACAATATTCACAATAGCCAATAACATAACACCATTGCAACTCTCTGGCAACGGCGCCATTTTTGATGATCGAATTCTTGACGGTTTAGAATTTATCTAATGGAGTCTCGTTGTAAAGTATAGCTTCTAAACCAACCAAGAATCCTTTCATACAAAAATTTAGGTTGTCACATGTACAAACCCCAAATAAGAATTAACCGAAGTATTTAGACTTCGGGTCATCTCACAAGGAATTGCAATGAAGTGCTCAATTATTAACTATGAAGGGGGTAAGGGAGTTGGTTTTATATTTTTGCAAGAAAATAAAGGACAAGAAAAATTAAATGACAAGAAAGTAAAATGATAAGAACAAAAAAATAAAGGAAAAGAACTCTTAGCTAGACATAGGTAATTGAGATCACCATCCTTGTCTACAAACCATATATTGATAATTACGAGAGGCCAAGCTCATTAAGTCTACTTCCAAAAGTCTTAAGTACGTAATATCTACTCCTAGACTTGAAGTACGTCAAATGGCTTTGATCACATCAACCCATAAGTCCCAACCTACCTACTAATTAGATTAGTAGTGGGTTGGCGTCAATGAGTATCCAATTGATCACCAAGGGTTCTCAAATCACCAATTCAATGAGACCCAATGACTCAAGGTCACTCAATTCCCTTAGCCTAGGCCAAGAGTCAAGAAAACTACTCAAAAACTAAAGGAAACATTTTAACAAACACCTAGTGTGCAAGGAAAGTAAGCATCATAAAATGCAAGAATTAAGGAAACCCATAACTATCATTATCAAGAAATCAATAATAGCAAGCAAGATCAACATACAAGAACATGGAAATATATAATTGCATTAAAGAAAATTAAGATCCAATAACGTGCATCAACATAAAAGAGAGCGAAATAAGAAATTAACAAGAGAAACTACAAGATCAAAGACAATAGAACATTAAAATATCAAGAGAGTTGAAATCAAAACAAGAATTGAAAGACAAATTTGAGAGTGATTAACCTAACTCTACCCTAATTTCTATCCTAAATCTAGAGAGAGGAGAGAACCTCTCTCTCTAGAATTCTACCCTAAAACATGATGAAAAACTAAACTATGACTACTTTGTTCATTCCCCCTTCAATCCTTGGGTTCAATAGCATCAGAAATGAGTTGGATTGGGCTCAAAATGAGCTAGAAATTGCTGGGGACGATTTCACCAAAGTGGACCCACGGGCAGAATCGACGCGCACGCGTACATGGCGTGTGCGCGCCCCTGAGCACGAAGTAACATATGGAAAATTTTATATCATTTCGAAGCCCCGGATGTAGCTTTCCAATGCAACTGGAACCGCCTCATTTGGACCTCTGTAGCTCAAGTTATGGTCGATTGAATGCGAGAAGGTCAGGCTTGACAGCTTTACGGTTCCTTCATTTCTTCATGAGTTCTCCCACTTTGCATGCTTTTTTCCTCACTTCTTCCATCCAATACTTGCCTTATGAACTTGAAATTACTCAACAAACACATCAAGGCATCGAATGAAATTAAAGTGAATTAAAATCACCAATTTTAGGGCCTAAAAAGCATGTTTTCACATTTAAGCACAAATCAAGGGAGAATTGCAAAACCATGCTATTTCATTGAATAAATGTGAGAAAAGGTGATAAAATCCCGCAAATTAAGCACCAGATAAACCACAAAATCGGGGTTTATCAAGGAGGATGCCCGTCCACTTCATCATCCGGGGCAGGCACTATCTTGCCATCCTCTACCACATTGTCCAAGTTGAAGAGAGTCAGGTCAAGTTCAGGGGCTAGAACTTGGACCTGTGCCTTTAAATTTTCATAAGCACCCGTCACAGCATCTACCATATGACCCTGGAGATCGGCCTAATCTGCATGGGCAGAAGCAAGTCTCTCCTTCAACTCCAACAACTCAGCATAAGTACGGGTATAACGTTCCTTGTGTTTCTTCGCCATCTCCTCTGCCAAGTTTGCAGCTGCCTCAGCCCTGGTAGCCCGGGACTTTTCCTTCTCCAAATCCAACTCCAGCTTAATTACCCTGGCATCAAGCTCATCCTTCACCCCCTTTATTCTATTGAAACCCAATTTAGCATCCTCCAGAAAAGCCTTAGTCGCATGGACTGGGGAACCCAGAACAGTACGGAATAGGGCTGCACCCATATGGGCCATCCGAATACTGTTAGTGGTGATGAAATTCAAGTGATGAAGGATGGACACATCCTCCATTGGAAGTCGACCATAAGGAGCAATTTGATTATCAACAAACCCCACAGCATCAAAATTAGGGGCATCTAAGTCATAAAGATCCACAGTCTTCTGTTTTTTAGGAGGAGGACCAGCAGTAGGAGAAGAGACAGCACCAGAGGTTGACTGGAGAGGAGCAGAAAGAACCAGACGAACCTGAGGAGTCGGGATGATTTTCCTCGGCCTAGAAGTGTCCAAGGTCGGCTTCCTCGGAGGAACTTGAGTGGATCATTCTCCAGAAGCCTTCGCCGAGATGTTTTAAGCTGCAGTCGCCTTCTTAGCCCGACGATAAGCCTCTATGGAATCTTTAGACTTCACCATTTCTGAAAAAGGAAAACAGCAAAATCAAGTCACAAGTAAGAAAGGGATAGATTGGCAAACAAACAAACAAATAAAGAAAAGCTAAAAAAGAAGTCGGCAACTACCCAATTCAGCCCGAAGAAGGGAAGGATCTCCTAGAAATTTCTTCGTGTCGAGATGGGGAAGCTCTCCCCAATTCTCCTCCAACACATGCACAAAGGCCTGCACGACCTCATCCAGACTTTCCCAAGAATACCTAGCCACTACAACATTCTTTTGCCAGCACAAAGGGAAGGTAGGTTCATTATTTTCATCCAAAAAGAAGGGCCGAGCTCCCTCAACAGCTCGGACCTTGAAATAGTAATTCTTAAAATCCCTAAAAGACTCGTCATACATGGAGAACACTTTCTTTCCTTGGGTAGCTCGGAAGGAAATCCAGGAAGCTTTCTTCTTAGCTACCCCAGCCTTCGTCAACACAAAAAGATTAAGAGAGTTTGGGTAGGTCGGATATCCAGTTCCTGACATAACAATTGGAAGATTTTTATGAAACCCCATGAGTTCGGATGGAGCTGAGAAGGAGCTACATTGCAGGACCACAACAGCTCGGTCTCAAAAGAGGTAAAAGAAATGGTAATATTCAATTGACTGAAGAAGCAGTCATAAGCATAGAAAAAAGGACGTTCCCTTTGAGTCAATAGAGGAAAACTAACCCTCTCCTCAAGGTCAGGTGACACTAACTCATAATTTTTCTCCTGGTCCCGATTACTTCAAATCTTATGGTGTCTCCTAAGTTACACATAGTACTCAAGGTCAGCCACAGTAACACACATCAAAACAATAGAGTCCAGCCAATCAGACATGCCATCCAGGATCTTAGTAGACATCTCAACAATATTTTTGCTGGAAGACATGGGTCAACTATTTCTACAGTAAGAAAAAAAATGGGGTTACTACCAAACAACTCAGGCAAATAAGGAAACAGCTTGGACAATAACATATGAACATCAAGAGTCAGATACGGCAGTAAAAGGGAAATCCCAGGACTCACACTAAAGTCCAGGGGCACCCTTTGGAGGCAAGAACCCGGAAAGAAAGAAATCGACAGTCTATCCCCTAACATCTCTCAAACAAGAAAACACAATCCTTCTCTGGCAATGACACTCCACACAAAACAGCAAGAAAGTCATCATCACCAACAAAAAGTTTATCAACAAAAACCAACTGACAATTTATCATCAAAGCGACAAAAAGTTTTCAAAGCTATAACCTCAATATACCAACAAATCCGCAAAAGCCAAGACTTTGATCAGGGGGATACAACCACGAAAAGAGACAGAAATTCTGAAAAACAAAAAAACCCTAAGGAGGCGAAAACTATCAGGCGCACGTCACAGCAAAAGAGTGTAGGGATCACCACAAAGATGCAAGCTTTTTCAGAAAATCATGAAAACAAAATGTCAAAAAGAAAGACACAATCTTTTTTCGAAGTGGTCAAGATTCTCAGAGACAAAATTGGTAAAAATCACATGCAACAGTGGAGACATACAACAAGGCGACTAACGAAAACATAAAAGGGAAAGAAAATACCAACCTGTAGAGGAAGAAGAAGAAAGCGCGAGGGAAGGATCAGGAAGAAACAGCGACGAATCCACACCAACAATCGCTTTCGAAGCAAGGAAAGGGGGAAGCACGAAGAAGTGAAAACAGAGAGGGTAGAGGAACGAAGCACTGTAGCGAGCAAAAGCAAAGTGAAAGGAGAGGAGAAACTGAAAGATGAGGCTTAAAAATTCAAAATGAAATGAAAAAGAGGGAAAGAAGGTAACAGCAAAAGAGGAGTTAATGAGCATTTAACCCTCACACATTCCCAAGAAAGCGCAAACGTGCGCTACAATTAAAGAGAAAAAAGAAAAAAATGCTCCGCATTCAAGACCCAGCAAGAGTCATACTGGAGATCGATCCAAAGCGAAATGCTCGAGCTCGATTTCCTCAAAAGGATCGAAGTCTAAAGGACATGACCTTAAGGGAAAAGTCAAGCTCAAGTAGGGGCACTGTTCATACCCTGGGTCGAGCTGTCCGACCCAAGCTGATTGAAGACAAAGCGACCGACCTCTTCAGGTCGGGTCTCCCGACCTCTTCTTTTAAGAGTTTGGCCAAATCTCCACAAGAAGCCCAAGCAGGCCCAAACAAAGGGACAAAGCCCAATCTAAAGGCAGCTAAAGCCTAGAAAGATAAACGCAGTTCCCCTTAGAGATAAGATGACTTCACTTAAAGATAAGATAAGATAACTAACTTATCTTATCTAGAAAGGTCAGCCCACACTACTATAAATACACTGGAGCACCCAGGTATAACTGATACTCTGATTCTACTAAAATCCTGCTTAAAGCCCATGCTAACTTAAGCATCGGAGTCCCTTGCAGGTACCACCACCCTCCGGTGATCAACGATCAGCAGCATCACCAGATCCAACAAATCCGACACGATAGCTCTGGCCACCATAGCAGATCTCATCCGAGATCGACCTTTAGTTTTAGGTAACCCTCAGAACAAGTATGCTAGCCTAGGTGTGTGTGTTTTCACTTTCACTAGTGTTAAATGCTTGTTTATCCCCTGAGTCTTTTCAATTTGAATAAAAGAAATGGTTGAACAGAAATGGAATAGTTCTTTTTTAGCAAGAAGTGAAATAACAGTAAGTGGTGGTATATATGTTTGATTGTGTAGTAGCTCACTTATAATGAATAAAAGGATAGACTATCTCCCTTTTTAGTATAAACTAGCATGCTGTCTATGAATCTTAGCAAATAAGGGTCCTTGGATGAAAGAAAAACAAATAGAAAGAAAGAAAAAGAAAAGCCAAAAGTGGCAACCAAAAATAGAAGAAAGCAAAAGAATAAGGCTAGACGCCAATAGCTTGGACCTTAGGACATATGCTTGTAGTGTCTTTGTACTAGGATCTTCTTGGATGATTAGGTTCTATGAAGAGCTTTAACACTTGTTAACTTGGATTAGCTAACCCGGGATTATTAACCGAAAGTCCATTATCAAGAGCAACCTAGTTACAAGGCATTTAGTAACCCAAAGAGGTGCTGGGCACCAATGTCTTAAGAAGAATTGTGAGCCAAGTGTCTGTAGCGAATATGTGTTGAGTGAAAATAAGATAAGAAGCTGCTACAACACATGACACTAAGCTACAAGCAATGTTCTGAAAACCGGTTCGAACCGGCCGGTCGAACCGGTTGAACCGCGAACCGATGAGAAAAACGATTCGGTTATATGCTAAAACCGAAAAAAATGAAAACCGTTGTTGAACCGCTAAAACGGCCGGTAACCGGTCAGTCGAACCGAACCGGGACCCGGCCGGTTTTTTTCACTTTGCCCAAAAACTCTCAAAACGCGTCGTTTAGCACTCAGTAACCCCAACCTTACCCGTTACCAACCCTAACTCACTCCAACACTCTCTCCAACGGCGCAGCAACAGACCCTCCCTCGTCCTTCCCATCACCCTCGAGCTAACCGTTCCTCTCAACGTCGGCGAGCTCAGTCCCTCCTTTTCGTTCAGCCGCCGGACTACTCCTGACGCCGTCGCTGGTTGGAGCTTCGAAGCTCACTCAGTCCCTCACTCAGCTAACGTTTCAGACTCTCAGCAGTGGAAGCATAGTCGCCGGGTTCGTCTCCTGCCTCCGTCGCGAAGCTTTGTTCCACCGTCGCCAGCTCTCCGTTTCCAGCGCCGTCATCCTTCCTTGCATTTGAATCTGTAATTGAGCCTCTGTTTGATTTTGATTCTGATCTGTTTTTATTCTGAACTTTTTTATTCTGATTGTTGGTTTGATTCTGATTTATTTTTATTCTTCCGTCGTCCTCCCTATTGTTGATTCTGATTTGTTCTTTGGTTGGGTTGTTAATTTTATTTTTTTTACTTTGAACTTTTTGTTCTGGTTTTTTTATTAGTTGCCAAATCAGAAGGTACAATTTAGTATTACTGTTATGGCTGATTTGGATTTGCTGAGGAAGATTCAAGATTTATTATCCCTCTCTTGAGTTGAATGAAGTTTTTGTCAAAGTTAAAAGAATGTATCTGAGCAATTGCAACATGCATTATTACTATTACACACAGCAATTTGATGATTTGTTTGATCTTTGTTGCCTGTGTTGGTATGTGTTGATGGCCTGGAGTTTTGAGCTATTTGTTAGATATGAGTTTAGATTGTGATAAATTTTGATAATTGTTATGTTTTGAGAAAGTTTAGCTCAGTGATTACGATGAGCTTAATTGCAGAAGAGGTCTTGCTACTTTGTTGAATTTTGAGGTATACATACTTGCTTCTCTCGCTGTCTTTGTCTGTCTCTCCTTCTGCAACCATTGTCTCTTTTATAGTGATATCTGATATGTGGTCAAATTGCTTCTCTTTAATATCATGGTTACTAAAATTCAATTAATCTTTCCCCTAATCTGATGAGAACTCGAT
This sequence comes from Arachis hypogaea, assembly GCF_003086295.3. Lineage (NCBI taxonomy): Eukaryota > Viridiplantae > Streptophyta > Magnoliopsida > Fabales > Fabaceae > Arachis > Arachis hypogaea. The sequence continues at coordinate 49,950,908 of NC_092046.1, read as the reverse complement.
CAACCAAATTGGATTTCAATAGAACAGTTACATAAATATAAAGACATAGAATTGAAACTGAAATTGAAATTTATAATCAGACATGGAATTACAATCGACAGATTTGAAAAAGAAATAATAAACGGGGATACTTATCCCCTTATATAACCTACATGCTTGTTACATATACTTAGAGAAATAATATCCGAGGATACTTATATAACCTACATGCTTGTTACATAGATCTAGAGAAACTTACAGTATATGCTTAATCGAACTAAACAGCCCTAATAAAATCTATGACAAAGAAGGGGTTTTAACTTTTAACAAGAGTAATTGTAGTGAGAACATGTATGTAGTGAAGCTATGCGAACTCTGATTCAAGTAATTCAACCGTGAACTGAAATGGTGATATAGTGATATAGTTTTTTTGTGAACTGTGAAGTGTGAACTGATATAGTGATATAGTGATTGAATAAATAATTGAATATTGTTCTTGCTATTTTAATTTTCAGTTTTGATTGATCTTATTAACTTGTTAATTTGATAAATTATTGTTTTGGTGTTGTTCTTGACCTTTTGACTTTTATATTGTGTTTTGCTGTTATTGATTTAATAAATTGTTCATTGAGTGGAAGATGAAAATTTTCCATGATAAACCTACTCTTGCCATGTTAAACCTGTCATGTTAAACCTATTCAATTCATTTCATTATTGGCATTCATAACAAGGCCTCTCATCTCCTCTGTTTGTTCTGTTAGGCATATCCACAAACAAGTCTCGCAAGCCACAAGGGTTTACATAAGTGAGGGATTAATGTAGCAAAACTGCAGCAAGTTATAGCGGATTTTGATGATTGATGATAAACTTAGATGTTGTCATTTTATGTTTGGTTGGTTGTTTTTGTTATTTGATTTTTGAGTATGTATTTGAATGAGATTATAACATTTTGGTTTATGTAGTACTTTTAATTTGGATGATATTTTAAAATTTATATTAGACTATAATTATGTTTTAGTGTGTTTATTTATATTTTATTTATTATTTTATTATAAAACGGTTTTTTCGGTTCAACCACGGTCAAACCGGTTGAACCTATAAACCAGTAAACCAGTAACTAAAACGGTTCGATGACCGGTTCGGTTTTCAGAACCTTGGCTACAAGTGAGAAATAAGCTCACAGGAAAAGAGAAACAAAGAAAAGCAATTACCAAGGATGAGTGAATAATAAGAGGTCACAGCAGTATGTTAGTTGATGCTTAAAGGAGACATTCTAGTCCTAAGGATTAATAAGAAGTGAACTACAACATTTTCTGCATAGAACCCCATGAACTACTAAAAATGACTTGCTGATATGAACATCACTTTTTGTTTCATTCTTTCTTCTCAATAATTCAGTACTTGCTTAGGGACAAGTAAGATTTAAGTTTGGTGTTGTGAAGCCAGGGCATCTTAGGCTAGTTTCACTAGCCTTTTTCTTTGTTTTTAATAAGTTTTATGCACTTTCTTGAGTTATAAGTAAGCAATTGGGGTAGAAATTTATGCATGCCTAGATTCATCCAACCATAGTTAATTTGATGCAATTTCATGAGAATTATGCTTTAATTACTTGTATGCTAAGAATGATGAGAATTCTTATGACTTTAGCAAGGCTTTGATGCATGTATTGGTTGATGACAGGTGAAGGAAGGCATGGAAGGAAGTTGAAGAAGAAGCATGAAAAGATGAATGATGGAGGGCGGAAATCAGCCAATTAAGAAATCAATATAGAAATACGTTGCGAGTATAGTTCTTAACCAGCAAAAATCCGCTCATCAATTTAGAAAGGTTGTCACAAATTTAGAATAAAAATACTGGGAGTATGAATCCCAGTCGTCTCCCAACGAGTTGACAAAAGGGTGCTATCTTATTAATCAGGAGTTTTCCGAGAAATTTGAGAGTTGAATGACAGAAAATAAATAATTATAAATTAAAAGAGAATTATATATTCAGAATAAAAAGCCTTGACTGGGGGAATGATTAATTGGAAGTTCTATCCTTGTTAGAATTCTCTCAAGTGTAGTATAAAGAGGTTGTTATTTTCAATTAGTTAACCCTTACTAAATAAAGGGAAGTTAAGTGATTGAGCTAACTCTTATTCGCAAATCCTAGTCCTCTCCCTTGGGAAGGTCTAGCGTTAGTAAATAGAGAATTAGCCAACAACTTCCAATTTAACTAATCACTTGAGCATTCCAACTCAAGTGTCTCCTTTTAATCAACCCCCATGTCAAGTTGGGAGTATACTCCATTGACATGAAAATTACTTGCACAGAATTGAAAAGGGAATAAAAGGAAGACATGATAGACAATAACTACAAATTAATTAAAAGTAAAAGTAGTTCTTTGCATTAATAAATTCTAAAAACAACCCAATTATAACTCTAAACAAGAATTAAGAATATAGAAGAGTAAGGGAATAAGAAAACAAACTAGAATAATAACTTCAATGGAGGTTATGACTCTTCTCAATATCCAAAGCAAAAGCATAAAACTAATAAACTATGAATGTAAAGAAAACCTAGAGGAAGAGTGATTTTCTCTCTAGATTTAGATCTAAAACTAAAACTATGCTAATGAGAATGTGTGTTGAGTCTCTGCATATTCCCTGGCTATAGTCTGTGTTTTTGGGCCAGAAACTAGGTCAAAACTCCGCCCAAAATTGCCCCTAGTGTTTTCTGTTATTTCTGCAGATTGCGCATGTCACGCGTACGTGTCAATCACTCATACGCGTTGCTGGTCATCTTCGTGTGTCACGCGTACACGTCATGCACGTGCACGCGTCGTCTTGCAGAACTCCAATCCACGCGTAGGCGTCAGGTACGCGCATGCGTCGCTGTGAAAATCTCCAGATCATGCGCACGCGTGAGCCATGCGTGCGCGTCGATGCTCGCTGGTTGTCTCCTTTATTTCTTATGCTCCTTCCATTTTTGCAAGCTTCCTCTCTATCCTCTAAGCCATTCCTACCCTATAAAGCCTAAAAGCACTGAACACACAGATCACGGCATCGAATGGTATAAAGAAGGATTTAAAATACACAAATTAAAGGCTTAGGAAGCATGTTTTCAATTATGGGACAAAACTAGGAAGGAATTGTAAAACCATGCAAATTGTATGAATAAGTGGGCAAAGACTTGATGAAACCACTCAATTGAATACAAGATAAACCATAAAATAGTGGTTTATCAACCTCCCCGCACTTAAACATTAGCATGTCCTCATGCTTAGCTCAAGGAGATTAAAAGACTAAACAAGGGAAAGTAAGACTCATGAAATGCAACCTATGTATGAATGCAACTATATGCCAAGATGATTCTGCCTACTTGGTTAAAAGTAAATAAGTTCTTCAAGACAAACATAAATCAGATATCACTAATTAAAATCATACAGTGAAGACAAGTAAACTTGTAAGAAGACAGCTTAATGTGGCAGAAATTGGCGAGTTAAGAAATTGTTATAAGAGATACGTTGCAAGTACAGTTCTTAACCAACCAAAAATCCACTTATCAATTTAGAAGGGTTGTCACAAAATTAAAATTAAAATACTGGGAGTATGAATCCCAGGTCGTCTCCCAACGAGTTGCAGAAAGATGTGCTATTTTATTAATTAGATGTTTTCAAAAAATGGTTGAGTTGATAAACAAGAAATTAAATCAGAGAATTTATGTAATTTAAATAAAAACCTTGACCGGGAGTAGATTATTTGGAAGCCCTATCCTTGATGGAGTTCTCCCAAGATAAAAGTGATAATTAAAGGTTTCCTGCTCAGTTATTGTTCACACCCTGGGTCGAGCTATCCGACCCGGGATGTTCAGTAACAAAGCGACCGACCTCTTCAGGTCAGGCTATCCGACCTCTTCTCAAAAGAGGTCGGCCAAATCGACAGGAAACCCCAGTAAAGGGCCCAAATAGAGGAACACGACCCAAATCTAAAGGAAGTCCAAGCCTATAGAGATCAGGGCGGTTCCCTTGAAGATAAGCTGACCTCAACTCAAAGATAAAGATAAGATAAGATAACTAACTTATCTTATCTAAAAAGGTCACTCCACACCATTATAAATACACTGGAGCACCCAGGTATAACTCATACTCTGATTCTACAATAAACCTGCTTAATACCCGTGCTAACTTAAGCATCGGAGTCTCTTGCAGGTACCCCCCACCCTCCGGTGACCAAGGATCAGAAGTGCAGCCAGTCCAACAAGTCAGACACAATAGCTCTGGCCGCCACTAGCCAGCCAGACACGTCATCTCCGACCAGTATAGAAGATCTCATCCGAGATTGACCTACAGTTTTAGGTAACCCTCAGAACATTGGCGCCGTTGCCGGGGAACCTGGAAGTCATCCCATCCCCATGGCGGACGACCATGACAACGACCACAATTCAGATCTAGAGGACAGAACGCCGCACAAAAACGCGGACACTACACCAAAAGATACTCCAGAATCTAACGAAGACAAAAACTCATCGAATCTAGGAGTAATAGAAGTACTTCAGAATCGTTTAAAGCAACTTGAAAAAGAAAGCCAGCATCAACGAGAAGTTAGCAAGGATCTATAAAGAGAGGTAAGGCGACGTCGAGAGTTAGAAGATAAAATCCTACAACTCGAAGCCGATCTCAAAGCAAAGGCTACCCGGACCACCCCTGAGGACAATTCACGCAAAGATCAAGATCCATTCACTAGGGACATCATGAAAACTAAAATTCCTAAGGACTTAAAACTCTCGGATATGACTCTGTATGATGGCACTACAGATCCCAACCATCACCTCAGCAACTTCAGAAACAGAATGTACCTCACCGACGCCTCGGACGATGTTCACTGCAAAGCTTTTCCAACGACTCTCACGAAGACAACAATTAGATGGTTCGATAATTTATCTCCTAAGTCCATCTCAAGCTTTGACGACCTAGCCAAAAAAATTCCTGGCTAGATTCTCCATCCAAAAAGACAAGGCCAAGCACACCCCCAGTCTACTAGGAATCAGGCAAGGAGATCGGGAAAGTCTTCGCAATTACATGGAGAGATTCAACAAAACATGCCTAGACATACAAAGCTTGCCAACAGAGGCCACCATCATGGGCCTCATCAATGGCCTACGAGAGGGACCTTTTAGCCAATCTATATCGAAGAAATATCCCACATCTCTGGATGAGGTGCAGGAGCGAGCGGAAAAATATATCAACATGGAAGAAAACTCTCGGTTGGGAGAAGCCTCAAAATCCGGATTCTCCTACCGAGACAAAGATAAAGAATCCAAAAAAAAAGGAAGATCGACAAGGGGAGAAAATTAAAAAATATCACAATTACACTCCTCTTAGGGTATCCCTGGTAGATGTCTACAAATAAGTCTGCCATACAGAAAAGATACCCCCAGCTCGATGATAAACCCTGATTTCGTGGTTTATCTTGTGCTTATTTTGGGGGATTTTATCAATATTTCTCACACTTATTCACAAGAAATGCATGGTTTTGTGTTCACTTCCCAATATTGCTCTATGATGAAAAACATGCTTATTTTACCTTAAAATTGCCATATTTTAATCCTCTTCTATTGTCATTCGATGCCGTGATATCTGTGTTGAGTAATTTCAGGAATTATAGGTTAGGAATGACTCAGAAGAGAGGGAGAAAGCATTTACAAAAAGGGAGGAACATGAAGAATTGAAGTCTTAGGAGCAGCAGCATCGGCGCGCCCGCGCACTCCACGCGCTCGCGTGGATGGAACTGACTAGAAGCGGCGCCAAGGATGGACGCATCCGCGCAGATTGGAAGATTTCCATCGACGCACACACGCAACTGGCGCGCACGCGTGGATCACAAAAGTAATCGGCGCACGCGCACACATGGCGCACACGCGTGAGAAGCTGCACGTGACCTCATTAAGAGAAATCGTGCCTGGCGATTTCTGAGGCCAAGGAGGCCCAATTTCAAGCTGTTTCTGCATGGAAAAGACCCAAGGATGCTTGGGGGGGAAAGGGGGATGACTCATTTGGAGACTAGGAGATAATTTTAGAGTTTTTTGGTTCTTTGGTGATTCTAGAGAGAGAAACCCTTGTTCCTCTCTAGATCTAGTTTCCATTTTGATTTTTCCTTGTTGATTTGTGAATTGGATTTGTTGATTACAGTTTTAATTGTTCAATTTAATTTCCTTGCTACAATCTTGCTTACATCTAGTGATAGTTTAATGATTCTTGTCAATTGTTATTTTACCCATTTCAAGAATATTGTGAATCTTGTTTTGTTGATGTTACATTGATGATTTCTATGTTTAATCTTGTTGATTGTTTGATTGTATGTTGATCATTGTTAGTGGGTATTTGTAGAATTCAATTTAATTACTATTTTGAACATGTCTCTTGTTAGCACTTACCAAGTGTTAGATGAATTGTTTACTTTGATTATAGAGTAGTTCCTTCTCACTCTTGGCCTAGGTCAAGGAAATTGGGTAAACTTGAGTCATTGGATCTAATGGATTTGATGATTTGGGAGCCCTAGGTGGTCAATTTGATACTCATTGACACCAACCCACTACTAATCTAATTAGTAGGTAGGTTGGGACTTATGGGTTGATGTGGCCAGGGCCATTTGACGTACTTCAAGTCTAGGAGTAGATATCACGTACTTAAGACTTGGGAGTAGACTTAATGAGCTTGGTTCCTCATAATTGTCAAGATGAAGTGTTGGACAAGGATTGTGACCCCAATTCCCATGTCTAGCCAAGAGTTATTTTTATCATTCATATTTGAAAACCGATTTCCAATTTCAAGTGTCTTAGTCATAGTTATTCGTTTAGCTTAAGGTAGAATTAAGTAGAATATTGCTTGCTCATTGGAATTGCTTAGTTTTTGCTTACGTAGTTGAATTCGTTTATTGCAATTTAAGATTACCTGCGTGTTGAGTTTTCCATTTATTTTCATGCTCATAACTCTCAACCCCAGATTTCTAACCAATGTCGAAGCACATGTTTGCCCATTCTTCGTGAGACGACCCGAGGTTTGAATACTTCGGTTATTTCTATTGTGTTGAACTTGTGACAACCAAATCTCTCTTCTAAATTTGAACCCCGAGGATTGTTGTTGGTAGGCTATACTCACAACGAGGTGATATTAAAGAGAAAAATCTTACCAATATAACATCCCTTGGTTGAACATTGTCAAATTTATGGCGCCGTTGCCGGGGAATGGTTGCAACATATGCCTTGATATTGGTTATGTGAATATGTGAATACTGTAGATATTTTTCTCTTTCAATACTTAGCTAAAGTTTAAATTTCTTTTGCAATTGTACTATGACTTTCAAGTTTGATGACTCGGTCTCAACCGAATTCTAGCTTAGCCAATTTTGATCCTGAAATTGAAAGAACTTTCTTGCACACTCGGCAAGCTAGAAGGCGATTGGACTACACGCCTAGTACTTCGGCCTCTCTTGAGGAAAACACCGAATCATTAGACGCCACCGAGGGTGACTTGGAGTCTGTTACTTCCTATTCCTCTATTGACACTACTAATACATCTTTGCATCCTACAAGTGAGCCATACATGGCGGAGCCACGCCGGATCACTTTGCATGAGCAAGGAGCTCCGGATATCATACTTCAACCGTTACAAGCAAGGTATCCTAACCTTGATCTAAACTTTGAGTTGAAGAGTAGCTTGATAAATCTACTTCCTAAGTATCATGGGTTGCCGGGTCAAGACCCCATCCGACATTTGAAGGATTTTCATGTTGCTTGTTCTACGGCTCGAAGGCATGGAGCCGATGAGGTAGCCATCATGGTTTTTGCCTTTCCTTTTTCTCTTGAAGCACAAGCAAAAACATGGTTTTATTCGCTACCGGATGATATTGTGACTAATTGGGATTTCCTGAGAAGAGAGTTTCTTGACAAGTTCTTCCCACCGGAGAAGACCGAGTACATCCGGAAAGAGATTTCGGGCATAATGCAAAGAGACCAAGAGAGCATGTATGAGTATTGGTCTCGGTTCAAAAGGCTATTGGAGTCATGTCCACATCACGGAATGACCACTCGCTTGCTCATTAGCTACTTTACCGGAGGTCTTTGTGCGAAAGATAGAAGATTGCTTATCGCCTCTAGTGGCGGATCCCTTTCGAAAAACAAGACGGAAGGAGAAGCTTGGGATTTGATAAAGGATGTCACCGAATCTACACAACACACAAGAGTGAGGAATAACCCCCTTAAGGGTGTGGTAGAACCGTCCCCCTCCGAAGCAAGTCTAACCAAGGCACTTGGGGATATGGCCACCATCCTTACACAAATTCAAAGAGATCAAAGGGAGTATTACTCCAGCAAAGCCATCCAAGCCCCTCTTCCGGTTGCTCAACTTGAAGGCCCTCCTAGGATTTGTGGATTGTGCTCTAGCACTACACATTACACCGACCAATGCCATCAAATTCAAGAGGAACATGCCCTTGTGGTAGCCAATGTGAATTACAACAACCGTCCACCATATCCTTCTCAAGGCCAAAATAACTACCACCAAGGTAGCAATCAACATCAAGGGTGGAGAGATAATTCACAAGGAAGCAATCAGAACCAAAGATGGAACAACCCTTCTTCTCATCACAATAACAACCAATCTTCATCCCAATACCACCACAATAACACTAACTACCAAGCCAACCAAAACCAAAACAACTACACCAAGTACCAAACACCACACCATAGACAACAAAACCAAACTCATACATCTTCCAACAATCAAGTTGATGAACTTAGAGCCACTATGGAAAAACGAGATAAGATCAACAAGGCTCAATTTGAGGCCTTGAACACTCAATTGACTAACCTCACCAACATACTCTCAAAGATGAACATGTCAAACCAACCACCAACTCTCAATAACAACACCACCCAACCCTCAAGTTCATCCAACCTTCCATCCCAACCCCAACCAAACCCAAGAGGCGGTCTCAATGCCATCACTCTACGGTCGGGGACTACATTGGAGGAGATACCCCCAAGAGTCATGGGAGAGATGCATGAGGAAGAGGTAGTTGTTGGAACTCCACATGAAGAAGAGGTGGTAGACAAAAGGCATGAGGAAGAAGGATTAAACCTCAAGGAACCCAAGAGGAAAGCCATAGTCAATGAATCAATTCCTATTCCATTTCCTTCCATGGTGAAGAAAGCAAAGAAGACACCGAAATTTGATTTAGACATGCTCCAAGTGTTCAAAAAGGTCGAGGTAACCATACCACTCCTTGACGCTATCCAACAAATCCCCAAGTATGCAAAATTTTTGAAAGACTTGTGTACACACAAGAGTAGAATAGGGGAATTGGAGACACTATCCTTGGGTAGTTCGATTTCTTCCTTGATGGAGCATATTCCAAGAAAATATGGTGACCCTGGACCGTGCTTAGTGTCTTGTTGTATTGGTGGATACACTTTTCATGACTGTATGTGTGACTTGGGAGCTTGTGTTAGCATCATGCCGCTTTCCATCTATGTGCGATTGAATTTAGCCCCATTGAAGAAGTCGGTGGCGAGGTTTGCCTTAGCCGATAAAAGTGTGATCACAGTAATGGGAATAGCTGAAGATGTACTTGTGGCAATTAAGGATTTGGTTTTTTTGGTTGACTTTTACATCCTTGAGATGCACCCAACGGAAGGTAGAAGCTCATCCTCCGTCCTACTTGGTAGACCTTTCCTCAAAACCTCCAAATTCAAGCTAGATGCTTTTACTGGTGTATATTCCTTTGGAGTTGGAGACAAGATTATCAAGTTCAATTTAGAGGAAGCCATGAAACATCCTCCCGAAGAACATTTTATGCTCCGATGCGACATAATTGATGAAGTGGTAGCGGAAGTACAAGAAGAAGATCATGACAAGTCGAGGTACCTCACCGTTGAGGACATAGATGACCAAGAGGATGAACTTAAAGAAGTTGTCAAGAATGAGTCTCACAAGCTTGATGAAATGGAACCTCATCTTGAGGTAGCAAGTGAACTGAAACCCCTTCCCTTCCATCTGAAATATGCATTCCTAGAAGACAACTGTGGGTTTCCAGTTATTATTGCCAGTGAACTCTCAAGTGAAGAAGAGAAAAAACTCCTAGACGTTCTAAGAAAGTACAAGAAAGCGATAGGATGGAGCCTTGCGGATATTGTGGGGATTGACCCGCATAAGTGCATGCAAAGGATATTTCGCCAAGATGGAGCCAAGCCGGTTCGGCAACCACAAAGGAGTCTCAACCCAACCATCCTTGACGTAGTGAAGAAAGAGGTCACCCGACTACTGGATGCGGATATCATATACCCTATTTCTGACAGTGAGTGGGTGAGCCCGGTTCAAGTTGTTCCTAAGAACTCGGGCATCACAACGGTCAAGAAGGAAGACGGAGAAATGGTCACTAAAAGAGTGCAAAATGCGTGGCGAGTATGTATTGACTAAGAAGATTGAATGCCGCCACACGGAAGGACCATTACCCCTTACCCTTCGTCGATCAGATGCTGGACCGCTTAGCAGGTAAATCTCACTACTGTTTTCTTGATGGATTTACTGGATATTTTCAGATACATATTGCTCCTAAAGATCAGGAGAAGACCACGTTTACATGTCCGTTTGGCACCTTTGCCTATAAAAGGATGCCATTTGGACTATGTAACGCACCTGCTACTTTTCAGCGGTGCATGATGAGTGTCTTCTCCGATCTAATGGAGAATTGTCTAGAAGTTTTTATGGATGATTTCAGCGTTTATGGTGTCTCATTTGATTGTTGTTTGGAGAGCTTGGCCAAGGTCCTAGCTAGATGTGTTGACACCAACCTTGTCTTAAATTTTGAAAAATGTCACTTTATGGTACAACAAGGCATAGTGTTGGGACATGTAGTATCTCATGAAGGCATTTCTGTGGACCCGACCAAGGTCGATGTTATTACTACTTTGCCTCACCCCTCATTCGTGAGGGAGGTCCGCTCGTTTTTGGGATATGCAGGATTTTATAGGCGCTTTATCAAGGACTTCAGCAAGATTGCCTTGCCATTGTCGCGCTTACTCCAAAAAGATGTGGATATTGAGTTTGACAGTAAATGTGTAAAAGCTTTTGAAGAGTTGAGGAAAATTCTCACCATAGCACCGATTGTGCGAGGCCCCAACTGGACGTTGCCGTTTGAGATAATGTGCGACGCGTCAAACTATGCTGTGGGTGCCGCGCTTGCACAGCGCGAGGGTAAACTTCCTTATGTCATTGCCTACTCTTCTAAGACACTAGATGCCGCACAATCCAACTATACCACTACCGAAAAAGAACTCTTAACCATTGTTCATGCCTTAGATAAATTCAGATCTTATTTGCTAGGTTCAAAGATAGTGGTATACACGGATCATGCAGCTTTGAAGTATTTATTGACAAAGAATGAGTCAAAGCCTAGGCTCATACGTTGGATCTTGCTTTTGCAAGAATTCGACATTGAGATTAGGAACCGGAGTGGATCTCAAAACCTGGTTGCGGATCATTTAAGCCGCATTGAGAATTTAAAAACTTATCCATTTCCGATCAATGACTCATTCCCATTGGAAAGTTTGCATGCTGTGTCAGCTAGTTTTCCTTGGTTTGCCCCAATGGCAAACTACTTGGTTGTAAGAATCTTCCCTCCCAACTTTTCGAAAAATCAAAGGGACAAGTTGAGGAGTGATTCCAAATATTACATTTGTGATGACCCTCACTTGTGGAAGAGAGGTGTAGACCAAGTAATCCGAAAGTGTGTCCCGGAATCCGAATTTCAACCAATTCTGGAAGCTTGTCATTCGTCCGACTGTGGTGGCCACTTTGGCCCACAAAGGACCGCTAAAAAGGTGTTGGATTGCGGATTCTGGTGGCCAACCTTATTCAAGGATGCTAATCGGCTATGTGTGTCTTGTCATCAGTGTCAAAAGTCAGGAAACATATCCCAAAGGGATGAAATGCCTCAGCAACCTATGTTGTTCTGTGAGATATTTGATGTGTGGGGCATTGACTTTATGGGACCATTTCCTAACTCTATTGGGTATCTGTACATTCTGTTAGCGGTTGACTACGTGTCAAAGTGGGTAGAGGCCGTGCCTACCCGCCTTGACGACGCTAACACCGTTGTTTCTTTCATTAGGAATCACATTGTATGCCGTTATGGGTCGCCACGAGCAATCGTGAGCGACCAAGGATCCCACTTTTGTAACAGGAAGGTAGAAGCATTGCTCAAGTGCTATGGAGTATCGCATAAAGTTACTACTGCTTATCATCCGCAAACAAATGGGCAAGCAGAAGTTTCCAACCGGAAAATCAAGAGAATCTTGGAAAAAGTGGTCAATCCATAAAGAAAGGATTGGAGCCTCTGGATAGGAGATGCACTATGGGCTTACAGAACGGCTTACAAGACTCCGATAGGAATGAGTCCCTTTCGGATCGTCTATGGTAAGGCATGCCACCTTCCGGTGGAGATTGAGCATCGAGCATACTGGGTGGTAAAGCAGTGCAACATGGATTTGGCCAAGGCAGGTGAAGCTAGGAAGTTACAATTAGAAGAGCTTGAGTGTTTGACGAACGAGTCATATGAGAATGCCCGAATTTACAAGGAAAAGACCAAAGCATTCCATGACCATCACATTCGGAAGAAGGACTTTAAAGAAGGAGATGAAGTCCTCCTCTACAACTCAAGGCTCCGATTTATGCCTGGCAAGCTCCGTTCTAGGTGGGAATGACCTTTTAAGATGAAAGAAATGAAGCCCTACGGAGTGGTGGAATTATTTGATCCCAAAGGTAAAGCGACTTTCAAGGTGAATAGGCATAGAGTGAAGAAATATCATGGTTGCAAACCTCCAAGGGAGCTAGAGGTGTACATATTGGAGGATGCACCAAGTAGAGATGAAGCTTGAGAAGAGGACCGTCCAACTTAAGGACGTTAAAGAAAAGTGCTTGGTGGGAGGTACCCCACCGTGGTAAGATCTTCCTTGTTTATACCATCTTGTAATATCTTTAATTCCTTGAATTTTATGATCTTTTGATGATTGATTGAGTGCTTAAGGATGCTAGCTTTGTTGATTCTGTTAGATAGGTAGAATGTTCATTTAGATAGGTTGTGAAAGAGATAAAGAAAACACAAAATTTTTCTTTGAAAAAGAGCACCGACGCGCAAGCGCACAGTGCGCGCGCGCGCCGGTTGCGAATTTCCATTTTCAGGCCAAAAACCCGAGAGTCAGGCCAACTTTGTGCCCAACTCGCGCCAGGCACCCACGCGTTTGCGTACATGCCGCCTGCGCGCACCATTGCCAGTTGACCATCGACGCTCAAGCGCACTATGCGCGCGCGCGCCGATGGAGCTATATGAAGTCTCTGGTACAAAAACCAGGGAGTTGTGTCACGATTGGGCCAACTTTGTGCCAAAACTGACGCGTCTGCGAGTATTGCGCGCCCGCACCATCTGTAGAATACCACAAGCACGCGCCCGCGCATGGTGCGCGTCCGCGCGCATGCCTCCCTGGGTCACCCTGGTACAAAAACCAGAGACTTGAGCCAGGTTTATGCCACTTTTGTGCCTGGGGCACAGCTCCTTTCGCGTGCACACGCCACTGACGCGTACGCGCCCTCAGTTAGCACCTTCACGACGCGTCAGCGCATCTTGCGCGCGCGCGCCATCTGCGCGAATCAGTTTAATACTTCGCGCCGTTTCACTCCTTTCTCACTCACATTCTCTTCTTTTTCTTTCTTAGTTCACTCTTCCCCTCTCTTCATCATTTCTCTTCTCTTCTTCTTCTTCTACAACCCACCACCATTGTCTCTGGCCACTCACCGGTGACAACCACCTTTTCCGGTGGCGCTACATTTCTCCTATTTTCTCTCTCATCTTCACAAAAGAAGATTCAACCTTGCTTTTTCATACTATTCAAGGTTTAACTTCTCCCTCCCCCTTTACCTTTGCTTTTTCTTATACTATTTCTTCTAATTAAAAATGCTTCTTATCATCTTACTTAGTTTCTCTTTTGCTTGATAATGATATTTCTTGTTTTTGTTTGCTTATTTGCCCTCTCTTTTCTTTGTTTCTCCATGGATGTTGAACTTGAACTTAATTTGCATTACTAGATCTTTTGTCACTCTTTTACCATTGTGTGATGTTTATGTGGTGATTGATGTTCTATTTTGGATTTTAGATTGGTTTAGTATTTCATAATTGCTCATTGCTTGATTATTGCTGATGCGCATAAACTAGTTATGCTACGATTTAGGAAATTGCACGATCGGCAAAATTCCTTCCGGCAAGTGCACCGGTTATCATCAAGTAAAAACTCACAATAGAGTGAGGTCGAATCCCACAAGGATTGGTTGAGTGAGCAATTCGGATTAGAAGTGTGTTCTAGTTGAGCGGAATCAAGATTTGAGATGAGAATTGCGGAATGTAAAATTGGCGGGAAAAGTAAATGACAAGAAAATTAAATGGCGGAATCTTAAATTGCATGAATTAAAGAGCAGAAACTAAATTGCTGAAATTAAAAGGGAATGGGGGTTGATTGCATGAATTGAGTTGCAGAATGTAAAGAGAAGATGGAAATTAGAATTGGGGGATTCATTGGGTTATAGGAGATATTGAGATCTCCGAATCAAAACATGTTTATCTCTTCCTCAAGCAATGCGTTCATTGAATTTTGCTTGGCAATCTTATATGATTGGATCCCAATCCCTTGGCTCACCAATTCTCTCTAAAAATGAACAAATTCCCAATCCCTTGGTTTAAATGTTCATAAGAAGAGATGATGCTCGATCACTGATTATACCACACAGTTTCATGAACCACAATTTGGTAGGATTACATGTCACAATATCCATCCAAACCCCAATCCAATTCACTGTGAGAAAGCTTCTCTAGCATGAATCCTCCATTCCTTTCCCAAGGTTCCGAAGGATTCCAATTATGGGTAGTTTCTTTCCCAAGAAAACTACCCAATGGAATTAGATCGAGAAGCTTTCTAACAAAATTCAAGAGAAAAGATTGAAGAAGAAGATAAACTATTATTGATTCATTGAATTACAATAGAGCTCCCTAACCCAATGAAAGGGGGTTTAGTGAGTCATAGCTCTGAATTCAATTACAAAAATATGAAAACTAGCTCAAAGTGAAGGTAAAAAAAAGTCCCCATCAGGGGCTGGATTCCCCTTCAATCCCCCTCAGGGGCTGGATTCCCCTTCAATCCCCCCTTTTCAGAATGCAGAAACTAAGGCCTTTAAATAGGCTCCCTAAATTACAAAATGAAAATGAAATTAAAAGCAAATTACAATCAAATGAAAATAAACTATTCTAGATGATTCTTGTGGCCTTGATTTGGTGTTGTTGATGGGCCTTGCTTGCTTGAAGGGTAGAGTGACATAATTGATCCAAAAAGGATAATGATCCATTAAACTACACTCAAACGTTGCACCCTCCTTTCTTGAGTCGTCACTTTGTTCTCTTGTCAACCTCACCAATTTGATGCCAAATATAGACTATTATACCTCGTTGGAAAGCTATGGATGTCAGATTTCTAACGCAACTGGAAGCACCTCAATTGGATCTCTATAGCTCAAGTTATACTCCATGGAAGGTGAAGAGGTCAGCTGGCCTGATTGCATGTTGGTACTATGCTCTTCTATGCACATTACAGGGCTGTTTTCTCCCTCAATTTTTAGTATCCACCATGCATGCCATATATGCTTGGAAAGCTCTAGATGTCTCCAATGCATTTTGAATCACCTCATTTGGAGTTTTGTAGCTCAAGTTATTTATGTTTGAAGAAGGCATCGTCAAGCTGTTCCATATAACACGTTTAAGCTTCAGTTTAAGGTTAAACTGAAGCTTAAACGTGGAAATGGAAAAGGTAGCCCTGGAGGTCGAACACGTTTAAGCTCCAGTTTAAGGTTAAACTGGAGCTTAAACGTGGAAATGGAGAAAGCAACCCTGGAGGAGAAAACTTGGTCGAACACGTTTAAGCTCCAGTTTAAGGTTAAACTGGAGCTTAAACGTGGAAATGGCTCCCAGGTGCATTTCCCATTTCTGGCGTTTAACCTCCAGTTTAAGGTTAAACTGGAGGTTAAACGTGGAAATGCTTCCTGAGTGGCATTCTCATTCTGGCGTTTAACCTCCAGTTTAAGGTTAAACTGGAGGTTAAACGTGGAATGCTTCTTTGGTGAGACTTTCATTCTGGCGTTTAACCTCCAGTTTAAGGTTAAACTGGAGGTTAAACTTCAATTCCAGCATTATATGGCTTGGTAGTTTAAGTTCCAGTTTAAGCTTAAACTGGAACTTAAACTCCACATGTGATATTCAAGCTTCCTTTATTGATTTTGTTGCTTCCTTGCCTAGCCTCTTCTTCCCTGAAATCATCCAAACAATTGCATCAAAGTCTTGCAAAAATTCATGAGAATTCTTCCATTCATAGCTTTCAAGGAATATAACTAAAAACTCATGGAATTTGCATCAAAATCTTCATGTTGAATGATTTAAGACAAGCATGACTATTTGGCCCAAAATGATTACTTAAGGCTCAAGAAAATGCATAAAACAACTAAAAATAAAAGAAAAAAGGCTAGTGAAACTAGCCTAAGATGCCTTGGCATCACAACACCAAACTTAATCCTTGCTTGTCCCCAAGCAAGTTCTGAATTATTGAGAAGAAAGAATGAAACAGAAAGTAAAATCATTAGCCATATCAGTAAGTAATTGACATTGATTAATGGCGTGTTCATGTAGAAAGTTGTTGCAGCATCACTTTATTGTTTCTTAGGTAAGAATGTCACTTTTTATGTTTCCACTAAAACACTGCTATGGCCTCTTGTTATTCACATATCCTTGGCAAGTTTCTTTTCTTTGTGTTTTCTTTTTCTTTGAGCTTATTTGCTCCTTGTTGCTCAGTGTCATGTGTTGCACAAGCCTTTGGCATTTTCTTTTTCTTATCAGTGCACTACACATATCCACTACAGGCATTTTAGTTCACATTTCTTCTTGAGACATTGGTACCCAGCACCTCTTTGTGTACTAAATGTTTTGTATTTAGGTTGCTCTTGATAATGGACTTTTGGTTGATAATCCCGGGTTAGTTAACCCAAGTTACCAAGTGTTGAAACACTCCTCAGAACCTATTCATCCAAGCATATCCTTAATACATAAACACCACAGGCATTTGTCTCAGAAGTTCAAACCATTGGTGCCTAGCTTATTTTCTCAATTTTTTTGCTTTTTGGTTGCCCTTTTTCAGTGGCTTTTTCTTCTTCTTTTTCTTTCTTTTTCATGGCCAATGATATTTATTCATCAAGATCCATAGACA